>NC_056731.1:295728546-296028546 GCF_019279795.1 Protopterus annectens
TGTGCAGTTCCCTAAAGAACATGTGTGAATCTCACATTGACTTCTAAACTGATATGGGTTTGTACTGTATTGGGCCTTGTAGTTGATGCAGGCCTGCAAACTTTTGTTCTGCACAAGACCTGCTGATGTCATCTACTATAAGATTACCTAAAGTCATATTAATGTCAGACTTGCTCCGTCGGGTGTGCATTAAGTAATATGTTCTGTAGTCTATCTTTTTCTTCTTCTTTCGGCTTTTCCCAGTTAGGGGTCACTACAGCAGATCACCTGTCCGCTCATGATTGGCAGTGGAGTTTTACAGTATGTTCTGTAGTCTATAAACCTAGATAATTAGAGGTTCTAGTCACACTCCAGCTCCCTGTGTGTGTGCATCTCCCAATGAACAAGTGAGAATCCCACACGGACTTCCAAACCGGTGTGGGTTTGTACTGTTTTGGGTCTTGCAGTTGATGCAGGCCTCCAAACTCTTGTCCTGCACAAGGCTTGCTGATGTCATCTACTATAACATTACCTAAAGTCAGATTATTGTCAGACAGGGGTCCAGGAAGTAAATAGCGTGGGAAGAAATAGCCAATGAATTGTTATGCCTAGGCTTGTATAGGCCCTAGGGCCGATAGCCTAGTACCAACCTATGAACCTATTTGAGCCATGGTGCCTGTGATAAGTACTGCATTCTGCAGTCTGTAAACCTAGATAGATAGGAGTTCTATTTTCACTGCAGCTAACTTGGTGTGTGTGTGTGTGTGTGTGTGTGTGTGTGTGTGTGTGTGTGTGTGTGTGTGTGTGTGTGTGTGTGTGCTGTTCAGTATACTGCACACATAAATAGGTAATGGTTCTATTCTTATTGCAGCCAGCTTGGGGTGGTTCTGTGTGGATGTTAGTCAGAGCATTTTACATCAGCCTATGGGAGCTGTCCACTTCTCTTCAACAGACACTGTTAATGTCATTAGCAATAGATTATTGCTTGTGTATATGTCACAACAGGTCATGGTTATACAGTGGCTTGATAGATGTGTGCATATAAGATGTTATTAAGTTTATGGTATCATTTTAAGGTAAAACATTACTTGACAGTGTGGGATAACATGGTGGACTGAGTAAGCTGCTTTGGCAGGCATATGACACTTGCCTGAAACATAATCCCATTATTAGGAATGGTCGCAAGAGCAGACTTACAAATGTGACAATGTACAACTCCAGTAAAGTAACAGTAATGCTGGTAAACCCTTGGGGGTCACAGCGTAAAACACACTTTCTGTAGGCACAAATTGCAGTGAAGATTTGTATGTCTTTGCAGTCACAGAAAACTTGTTCAAATTTGCAGTAAGTACCTTGGCCTCGCAAGGCTACAATGTCTTTCAAGCAACCAGACAGAAAATCGAAGTTGCGTGATCTAATGTGGCACTACAGTTATGTGTTCCAGTGCATACATCAAAACAGGTAATGGTTACACAGACAGACAGTAACATTTCTTAAAGTTTGACACTCCTCTGCAGTAGGCCTCACATCCCTGTCAAGCAGAGCACCTCCATTACCCCATTGATGGGCAGGATGCATGCATTGCTGTGAAAATGTTATCTAACCTGGATCACTGATGCTGTGGACCATGTTAGACAACCATTGAGCATCTATGTCATCTAACATCGAGCATTATACTGTGATGCAACAGTTATGCTCCTAATCACCATCATGTCACTACCCTAGTCACATCCTATGAACCTCAGAACTCAAGGCAAAATACATGCAAAACTGAAATTATACTGTACTGCCATTCTGATGGCATTTGTCTTCCGTGCTGACATACAGTCCTGTGCTCTGATGTTGATGGGTTTATTGTAGATGTGTACCCATAGATGTGTACTACACAATCCTGAAAGAGAAATGTAGATATTTCCATGAGAAACATTTCATTGTGTGACTCCACAGACCTTACAACAGCATCCATTTTAACATAGGCAAAGTATTATGCTATCCACAGTATAAATGGCAAAGTATAATATCTGTAAATGACCAGCACAAGTAGCATGTCAACATCACCAATGGATGAAATTAATTCATGCTAATGTAGATAGTCACCCTGTACATCAGACACATAGCATTATTTCCCTGCATCCATGAGAAAGATGATAGATATATTTCACAGTTATCATCACTTTCACAGAGTATTGTGTGATGTACAGGAGGCCTAGGCTGACCCAATAGGGTGGCAAGCGTGTGTGTGAATAAGCAAGGGAGACAGGCAAGATAGTCTATGGAAATGTTTTGTGTGTGTGTGTGTGTGTGTGTGTGTGTGTGTGTGTGTGTGTGTGTGTGTGTGTGTGTGTGTGTGTGTGTGTGAGTGTGTGTGTGTGTCTGTAGGTGCTCTCAATGTGACATTGGTGTGTGAGTGTATACATAAATGCAGCCAAGCTCAGTGCTAGCCCTATGTATCTGTAT
Source organism: Protopterus annectens (assembly GCF_019279795.1). Lineage (NCBI taxonomy): Eukaryota > Metazoa > Chordata > Ceratodontiformes > Protopteridae > Protopterus > Protopterus annectens. The sequence goes on from NC_056731.1 coordinate 295,730,983, forward strand.
GTTAGACAGCTGTGAGTCGTGCATGGTAGAGCTGACAGTTCATCGTCTCCACCCCTGAACATGAGAACTGGCTCTGCCATGAGTAGCACCGGCACCTCCATGCCCAGGTTTAGATGCTGTGCTGCTACCTGAAGGTGACTGATGTCTGCTGGGAATGTGTCCTTGTGTCCTTTACGGGAATGCCAGGACCATGACCCCATGGCTTGCTATGTCTTGGTGTGGACAGCACACTGCACTCTAGAGCACTGCATGTACTGCCACTATGGGAGCATGATTGGACATGGTCATGTTGACTCTCAGCAGATGCAGTTGCTGACCTAAGCCCACAAGGCCGATGCTCAACTCCAATCAGACATTCCATTGCAGGCAATGTGGATGGTGCAGTGATGCAGCGGTAGTGTTGTAGCCTCATAGCAAGAGGTTCTCTGGTTCAATTCTCTGCTGGAGTGCCTTCTGTGTGGAGTCAACATGTCCTCCCTGCATTCATGTGGGTTTCCTCCAGATGTTCTGGTTTCCTACCATGTTACAAAGACATGTATCTGGAGCATTTCTCACTGGGCCTCCGATGAAAATTGGCTTTGTTCCAAGTCAGACTTTCCCATTAAACAAATGTAAAATAAATAAATAAATGTGTATTCCATGACAGATAGTCTGCGATCTGTCTCAGACCTATCTCTTTCCATTGTGTCAGTCAACCGATCCAGGGTGTCAGCAACATAGTGGAGGCAGTCATGGATGTCAGACTGTGCTGCATCCATAACCCTGAGCATTCATCTGGAGTTCCTTTCCAAATGTGCCTGTGCCTCCATGACGGCCCTAAACATATGCCGATTGACACATGATGAGACACCTGCAACAGGTGGTGGAGGGACAGCAGGCCCCCTACAAGCACCCCTATCAATCTACCTGTGTGGAACCTTGCCAACAGTTTAGCTATGGCCAGTGTTGATAGTCATTGAAGCCACAGTAGCCACACTTCCCTGTCCAATGTCCCCACCCTCCAACTGTCAAATATCTGTGGCCTCAGCGGACTGGGTATGCATAGGCTTACTGGCTGTGTGCAGTGATAAATAATGAGGATGGCAAATGGATGTAAACCTCTGTGTCTGATTTAGCCTCTGCAACCCCCAGCTGTGCCTTAATTTGGCCACCATCATCATCAGAGTCTGAAGAGACACTGACATCAGATGGTGTAGGGGGCAAATACCATTCTTCCTGGTCACCAGTGATAATAAGGAAAAAGCAGTACATTAATACCTGCAGTACTATGCTCTGCACTACTATGGTGCAATATATGTTAAGCTGTATACACTGCTGTCACTATTACCAACTTTTATAACTCGTAACCTCAGAGAGTAGGACATGTGGAAATTATTTTCTAACTCAAATCTGTAATGATTTGGAAATAATTAGTTAGAAAACATCAATCTTATGAAAAAGTAAATGATGTACACTGCGGACATTCTGCAAAAATCTGTACAGTTTGCAGTTATGGCAATCATTAATGTCCTGACAATAGTTTTCAAGTCAATCACTATGGTCATACATATGAAATAGAGGTATGAGTCTAAACTGTGGACATTCAGAAAATAAATGTACAGTTGACAATTATGCAGACAGCACATCACTCCAGCCAGCAGGCCTGTGATGACACTTTAGCTAACACATTGAAATATATCTACATTTCTGACATAACAGTATTCTGCTTACCAGCAGCAGGAGCATGGCCTCCTCCAATTCCTGATGTTCCTGACAAAAGTTGAGGAAGAGGTAATAGCAACAGCACCACATGTTACAGTATAACAGGGGGTAATATGTCCATTAATATCATATTTACAGTAACTGCAATGTTAAAATTTATGTGGGTGACAATCTCTACATGAGGTTAAAACTGCAGCTAACATACTCCCCCCCCCCCACAAAAAAAACCACCCGACACTCATGTAAACCTATATACACCTTGACAGGATGAATGCAAGAGTATTCTACAGCTGATCTAACTAAGCATACCTGGAAGCTCCTCTTGAGAGGAATTGGTAGGCACCCACATATACAACATATTGGCTGATGGATATCCAGGAGCTGTCCTTTGTAGCAAGATTTGCTAGGAACTCCTCTGTGGCTGTGAGAGGAGGTTCTGCTGCAGGCCCACCACTAGTGACCTGACGATCCCTGGCCATGTCACCTGACCACCTGCTTGCTGCATAGATCATGTCTGTGGCATGGTGTTGCACCTGCTCATAGCTATGATTTTGATGACCGATGGCATTGATGTGCACTAGTTCAACCCACGGGGCTGCATGTTCTGACCTATTTGCCCTCCTTTAGGACAGCATGACTTGATAATGTTATCACAATGCCTCAATGATGAGGTCATTCTCCACCTCAGAACATGGCGGCCTGCAATATGCATGCATAATGTTTACTGAAGTAATGTCTTTTGGCTTTTCCTGGTTAGGGGTCGCCACAGCAGAACTCCAGTCTGCTAATGATTGGCAGTAAATTTTTATGGTGCCGAGTTGCCAGCCTGATGCCCAACCTTCAAATAAGGCACACCCATTCACGCACGCACCCTACCTGCATGTCTTTATACATCACTTGACCACGGGGAGGACATGCAGACTCCACACAGAAGGTGCTCCAGCCGAGAATCAAACAGGAGAACCTCTTGCTGTGAGGCGACAACGCTAACCGCTGCACCAATGTTTACTGAAATACAAAGAAATGAGAACACATATAAGGATCACATACATGCAAGTAAACTATGTAGAGATACAGCAGTAAAGAAAGGCTCTCAGTATTCACTGCTTGATTACACATCTTATATTCAACAGTGGACCAAAAATAAAAAGGGTGTGGAGACAACTAGGATAGGAGCAATAGTGACATATTCTTGTTTGTCCCATGTCAGATACTCACATATACTCACACACCCAACACAGCAGTCAATTATATTGTGCCCCATAACAGGAAATATACCCCCCAAAAAATAAAAATAAACAATAGTGCCAACAAAACAGCAGTGTACTATTACAATTGATATCAAAGAAAGTATCCAGGAGACCTGTGTACCTAGATATCACACAGCATTATTCCCTTGGTGTACTCTACACCTTCTGTACATCTAACAGGGCTGGAGATCAATGCCATGTCATCAGTACAGTTCTAAGAAAGGCTTAGTGTTGTAATCCCCATTTCCCCCAAGTATATTCAAACATATGCATCATGTAGGAAACAAAATGGTTACATACCTGATGGAGTACAATACTCCCCTGTTGAAAGATACTGCTCTACCAGAAATGTGTCAATGACTTAGACATAAGAAGTAACTCTCATCCACACTGGTTTGTCTAGCTCACAAATTTGCCTTTTTGTGATGGCTCCCGTTAGCAGTTGACTGCATCTGAACCAATCTGTGCTTCAGAAATGCTAAATGCAGCCTACACAGCTGTTTTGCAGTATAAACAGCCAATTCCATGCAACTAGTCAGTGTGATATAAGGCATCAATGTGGATTCCATCTCCTTTTTTTATATGTTGAGGTGAAAATTAGTGGAGTAAAGATATGACATCAGCAAAGACAGAATGTTTGTAGCAGCTACGTTTTACATACAGATGTGTGCGCTACATGCTGAAGCTGATGCTGCTGCTGCTGGCAATAAGCATAGACAGAGAGAGTGAAGACTTTGCAGGACGACAACACAGAAAAGTAACTGTGGGACCTGTAACAGCCTTGATTAACAGCCACAGCCAGATTGAGGGAACTTGTCCCAATGGAAATTAAGGTATGTGTTTAAGGTAAGTATATTAGCCACAGGTATCATTAACAGAGTAAAAGGCAACATGCTTGGGGTGTCCTAGAACAAGGTAGGGGGTACATTAGCCAAAATGTCAACCACTCGAACAACTGCCAAGTCATGTGCGATGTCATGGTAGTCATCTGAAATGTGTGTGATGGTAACCCTTGCTTCTAGCATAACTTCCATATATGTCTGTTACTTTTACACCTGTAGTTGTCTGGAATATCACTGGCAAATCGTTGAGGACTGCAGTTTGGAATTAGTGGGCCACATTTGAATTACATATTTGAAATGATTACATATAAATATAAATTATAATTTAACTATATATATATATATATATATATATATATATATATATATATATATAAAACCCAGCCACTGGGGATGCACAAACCAGTGCATTTCTTTGTGCCAGTCCCAAGCCTGGATGAATGGGGAGGGTTGCATCAGGAAGGGCATCTGGTGTAAAATGTTGCCAAATCATACATGCAGACAACAGTACAAATATACATACCGGATCAGTCGAGGCCCGGGTTAACAACGACCGCCACCAGTACTGTTGGCTAACAGGGTGCTGGCAGAAATTGGGCTACTGTTGGCCGAAGGAGGAGAAGAGAGGGAAGGCATGCCCAAAGGCAGGTAAAGGCTAAGACTGGGGTAGTGACGTTCGGAACTTTGAATGTTGGCAGTATGACTGGTATAGCGAGAGAGCTAGCTGATATGATGGACAGAAGGATGGTTGGCATATTGTGTGTGCAAGAGACCAGATGGAAGGGGAGCAAGGCTAGGTGTCTCGGAGGTGGGTTCAAATTGTTTTATCATGGTGTGGATGGGAGGAGAAATGGTGTAAGGGTTATCCTGAAGGAACAGTATGCTAAGAGTGTTTTGGAGGTGAAAAGAGTGTCGGATAGAGTGATGTTTATGAAGCTGGAAACTGATGGTGTAATGATGAATTTTGTTAGTGCATATGCTCCACAAGTAAGGTGTGCGATGGATGAGAAAGAAAAATTTTGGAGTGAGTTGGATGAAATGGTGATGACTGTACCCAAGGGTGAAAGAGTGGTGATTGGAGCAGATTTCAATGGGCATGTTGGTGAAGGGAACAGAGGGTATGAGGAAGTGATGGGTAGGTATGGTGTTAAGCAAAGGAATGCAGAAGGTCAGATGGTAGTGGATTTTGCAAAAAGGATGGACATGGCTGTGGTGAATACGTATTTTAACAAGAGGGAGGAGCATAGGGTGACATACAAAAGTGGAGGGAGATGCACACAGGTGGATTATATCTTATGTAGAAGGGCCAGTCTGAAGGAGATTGGAGACTGTAAAGTGGTGGCCAGGGGAAAGTGTAGTTAGGCAGCATAGGATAGTGGTTTGTAGGATGATATTGGTGATCAAGAAGAGGAGGAGGAGTGTGAGGGCAGCACCAAGGATCAAATGGTGGAAATTGAAAAAGGGTAATTGATAGATGGAGTTCAGGGAAGAGTTAAGACAGGTACTAGGTAGCAGTGAAGAGTTACCGTATAGCTGTGTAACTACAGCAGAGCTAGTAACGGAGATAGCTAGAAAGTTGCTTGGTGTGACATCTGGAAAGAGGAAAGAGGACAAGGAGACATGGTGGTGGAATGAGGAAGTACAGGAGAGTATACAGAGAAAGAGGTTGGCAAAGAAGAAGTGGGATTGTCAGAGAGATGAGAAAAGCAGACAGGAGTATAAAGAGATGAGGTGCATGGCAAAGAGAGAGGTGGCGAAGGTTAAGGATAAGAAGTATGAAGATTAAGGATAAGACATATGAAGAGTTGTATGAAAGGTTAAACACTAAGGAGGGAAAAAAGGACCTGTCCCGATTGGCTAGACAGAGGGACCGAGCTAGGAAAGATGTGCAGCAGGTAAGTATGATAAAGGATAATGAGGGAAACATATTCACAAATGAGGAGAGTGTGTTGAGCAGATGGAAAGAGTATTCTGAAGGGCTGATGAATGAAGAGAATGAGAGGGAGAGAAGGTTGGATGATGTCTGGAAAGTGAATCATGAAGTGCAGTGAATTAGCAAGGAGGAAGCAAGGATAGCTATGAAGAGGATGAAGAATGGAAAGGCTGTTGGTCCAGATGACATACCTGTGGAGGCATAGAGGTGTTTAGATGAAATGGCAGTGGAGTATTTAGCTAGATTGTTTAATGAAATCTTGGAAAGTGAGAGGATGCCTGAGGAATGGAGAAAGTGTTTGGTACCAATTTGTAAGAATAAAGGTGATGTGCAGAGCTGTAGTAACTACAGAGGGATTAAATTGATCAGTCACAGCATGAAGTTATGGGAAAGAGTACTGGAAGCTAGGTTAAGAAGGGAGGTGATGATTAGTGATTAGCAGTATTTCATGCCAGGAAAGAGCACTACAGATGTGATGTTTGCTCTGAGAGTGTTGATGGACAAGTACAGAGAAGGTCAGGAGTTGCATTGTGTCTTTGTGGACTTAGAGAAAGCATATGACAGGGTGCCTAGAGAGGAGTTGTGATATTGTATGAGGAAGTCGGGAGTGTCATAGAAGTATGTAAGAGTGGTACAGGATATGTATGATGGTAGTGTGACATTGGTGAGGTCTGCGGTGGGAGTGACAGATGCATTTAAGGTGGAGGTGGGATTACATCAAGGATCAGCTCTGAGCCCTTTCTTATTTGCAAAGGTAAAGGACAGGTTGACAGACGAGATCAGACAGGAGTCCCCGTGGACTATGATGTTTGCGGATGAAATTCTGATCTGTAGTGAGAGTAGGGAACAGGTGGAGGAGACCCTGGAGAGGTGGAGATATGCTCTAGAGAGACAAGGAATGAAGGTCAGCAGGACTAACACAGAATAAATGTGTGTGAATGAAAGGAAGGATAGAGGAATGGTGATGCAGGGAGTAGAGGTGGCAAAGATGGATGAGTTTAAATACTTGGGATCAACAGTTCAGAGTAATGGTGAGTGTGGAAGAGAGGTGAAGAAGAGAGTACAGGCAGAATGGAGTGGGTGGAGAAGAGTGTCAGGAGTGATTTGTGACAGACGAGTACCAGTAAGAGTGAAAGGGAAGGTCTACAAGAGGGTAGTGAGACCAGCTATGTTATATGGGTTGGAGACAGTGGCATTGACAAAAAAGGCAGGAGTCAGAGCTGGACGTGGCAGAGTTAAAGATGTTAAGATTTGCACTGGGTATGACGAGGGTGGACAGGGTTAGGAATAAGTATATTAGAGGGTCAGCCCAGGTTGGAAGGTTTGGAGACAAAGCAAGAGAGGCAAGATTATGTTGGTTTGGACATGTGCTGAGGAGGGATGCAGAGTATATTGGGAAAAATATGCTAAGGATGAAGCTGCCAGGTAACAGGAAAAGAGGAAGGCCTAAGATAAGGTTTATGGATGTAGTGAGAGAGGCCATGCAGGTGGTTGGTGTGAATGAGCAAGATGCAGAGGACAGGAAGAAATGGAAACAGATGATCTGCTGTGGTGACCCCCTAATGGGAGCAGCCAAAAGAAGAAGAAGTATTTAAATATATATATATATATATATATATATATATATATATATATATATATTATATATAAATATAAATTATTATACTTTTATCAGCACTGTTACTTACTGTCTATATTGCTTCCTTATTATACCATTTATTGAACTTTTAACTACTTATTGTAAAAATGTATTTTCTGTAAAACTTGCTAATTGCTTATGCTTAACCTTTACTGTAATGCTCGTGGAGATTTTCTCCCCAGGCCTCTGCTGAAAAAGGGCTATTCAGCTCAGTCAAAATATCCCATTCAACAAATGTAAAATAAATAAAAATAAATAAATAAATAAATTCCTCTGGGAATTCATGCTAATGCATAGCCTGACATTCTAGGCACTTTCTAGGGTTGTAATAGCAATATTTAAAATGTGTTCCTATGTGTAGGCCTTTGACCCCCATTATTTAGAAGCAGACATTCCATCTGTACTGCATTGGGTGGATAAATAGGTGATGACCCAGTCATACATATCACAATTTATAATACTGATGTATACATACACGTATTTTAAATGCTAGGCAAAGCTGCATTTGAACCCAGGATCATGTGAACTAAAAAATAAATGTTTTCAAGATTGAGCTACAGAGTCGGTGGTATAGCAGGTGTGTTTTTATATGTTGTACAGATAATTGCACACTGAACTGCTGTTACATATTTCATTTACATCTACTATTATGTGTATGGCTTTATAGTCATGGATTTCTCTACCAGAGTCCCAGTTAAATTCCTATTTTTCCAATAATCTTTTAGCAGATATGCTACACACTGCTGCATGATGTGCAGCATTGCGCAAACACACTTAATGATGAGAAAATGACAATTACTATGTTTTCCTTACAACACATATGCTAATTAACTGGCTGTGTGACTTGGCAAGTTGATGCACCATTGTTCAAGTCAGATGACACTCTGTTTGAAATAGGGCATAGGTGTACTTTTTGAAGGTGGTTATTATGCTTTCACATACATGTAATAATACACCACCATTTGGCTTAGCTTAGTGCAGCATCATGCATATTTTCTTTAAAGAAAAGAAAATTGGGGAGATAGGAAAGTGATGAAATGGGGTGCAAGTATGGGGAAAACATAGTGAAAGGCAGGTAGAAATGTGAAGGAAGGATGTAGGAAAGAACCATAGCTATCCACTTCTTCCACAGCAACAACTGTGTACTTGCAAATATTTTTGGTTGAATTTGGATTGTCACCTGCAGAGAGAGGAGTGATGAGAACATAAGTGAGTTGTCAAGTCAATTGGACCAAATTAAGTGTGTCCAGTGGACATGTGTGTGAAATGGAGAGCTATGTATGGGATGATATTTTTTTGGGACAGGTGCCCTGTTTTTTTTAAGGAGAGAGTGGAATGCTGGTGAAGGGACATAAGTATTTGTGGGGAAGGTAAGTTGGGAAGGTGGGGAAGCATTTTCAGACAGTCAAGATATACACGACAGCACACAGGGTTGGTGATGGACACAAGAGGGCGGTGAACACCTTGGTTGGGGATGGGGTGGTGGGATCCAGGTCGCACGGATGTCAGATATGGTAACAAGTCCTCACCCTTTGGACTGTCAGCTCTGGACCTTCACTGATCTGTAGATGCAGTGGCTGACAATGGCACCTGCAGCCAGCCTACTGAACCAGGATGGACAACATGCCCTCCATCTGGCATAGGCATGTGCCCACTGTCTGCTGCACAAGCCTACATACCATGCCTAGAGGGGGGGGCCACACTCCCGGTCTATGGTGCAGAACTACCTGAAGTTGCAAATAGTGCAGGAGCAGTGGGGGGGGGGGTGCCACCAGGCTGTGGTTTCAATGTGCTGAACCCTGGTTCCTCAGCCAGGGGAACCAAGACAGGTAGATCACCAGGAGCTGGCCTACCTTATTGCACTGTGGTAAATAAAATAGAAACATAAAGGAAATAAAACAGTAACCCAAACAAATGTAATGAATAAGATAAAAGAAAGCAGTAATAAATAATGAAAAAAATTAAAAATAATATAATGAGAAACACAGCAATAAATAATGCAAATAAAAATGTATTTAACAACAAAGCAATACTAAATTATACATAAGGACAACATAAATGGTAATAACAAATAATATGATAATAGCAAATGATAATAGTAAATATATTGATTAAATAAATAAGAAGAGAAGGGGCTGGGTGAGAGAAAAAAGGAGGGCATTAGTAACTTCAAGGCACTAAAACAAAACATACTACAAATAAGTACTTTTATATATGTTAGATTTTACTTGTAACACTTCTGATTGCTATGATGTTTATTATTTGAAATACTACCCTGTTCCTTACACATGCACACTATATTTCAGATCATATTGCATCCAGAAATCATTCAATATTGCTTACATTGGATATATGATGTTCCACGTACATACCTCTCAACCTCTTAGCACCAGACATTCTGACCCAAGCCATACATTATGGTGGGACAAAGGCACAACAATAGGGACCATTCTTACATAGTCTGCTCTTACAATAGTGGCAAGGTGTTCGGATAACAGATTTGGTATTAAAATACATTTTCAGAGATGTCTAATATCTGCAATGCAGAGGTCTTTTTTTCTGACATTGATCTTCACCAGTTTGCCAGAGATTGGGCAGTAGAACAAGATTATATTCCAAACAGACCACACATATAGGGGACTATTCAGTACGTTCTGCAAAAATCATGATAGTTGAGAGTTATGTCCATGTACATTGATTACACTTGACAGTTGGACATCCAAGGCACAAGTCTATGGGTGTGCACTTCACATGCAAGCATGGTTATGTTTTATTGAAATGCTAAAACAGTATTGAAAACAGCACAGTTTTTCATTTGGCTAGTGTGGAATTAGAACCCACAAACCATGACTACAATAATACTGAACATTTTGTCACAGCACTGTCTCCTTTTACACTTTGATTCATGTTGTTTCAAATCTTGCATTTACACACATGGATAGCTGCCTAGGACTTTTGTTAACATACATGTTTACCCTAATCAGATATTGACTGCAATCTATAGCATATTTCTGACAATGACCAGACCACTATATTGACTGGGTATTCAACAACATTAAGGAATGGTTAAAAACTATGCTACACAGTACTGCATACTTACTTGCTTTTACAGTTCAGATATGCACTGCCATGATAATGTAAGTCTATGATGTCCCAAGTATTTCATACATGACTGCCAAGACTGCAATGTCTGTACTTTTTTAAATTTTTATTATTAATTTATTCATTCATTTAGTACTTTATTGATTTTCTTACATACCACGCACTTGCCTCATCCTGGCCAAATGCCTTGCATGGGACTGTGCATTGCAAGCCTTCTCTTCTGCAGCTGTGGTAAGAGAGGAAAATCATTATGCATACCAGTTTTGCACAGATTCAGCTTGTATATTTATAAATTACTAGAAAAGATACTTACATATCTGTGGGGTGTTCCCCACCTGTGCCTCTTGGATCCACTGATCCAAAGTATCCCTCTTCCTTTGTCAGAAGTCATCAAAATGATGACAACACTGCTCCCTAGTGCAGGGGATACCAGTCGCTCTGGTCAGTCCCTGAACAAACTATCCCAGGCTTCAGACTTGCATTCTGAGCCAACATAGTTCTCCTGCAGCAGCCGGGGTCCATAGTGCTGTAGCAGGAGTCCAGTAAAAATCCTAGACTCCTGACCACCCCATTGCTGTGCCCATAAGTGCACTACTTCCCCCACGACAGCCATACCTGCACACAATATTAGGCTCCAAGGAATACTGAACAATTCCCGCCAATTGCCCTTTAAATAGGATGCATTCCTGCCATTGCGCTTCATACTGAAACTTTCAAAAATGCTCTGCATCACTTAGCATCACACGAACATGGAAAACCCATGTTTAAGCAATTCTTAGCAATGCGCACACATGGAAAAACCATTACCCATGTTTAAGCTATACTTAGTATCAAGCAACTTTTCTGAATTAGTGAATGGATGTTTCAGTGACCTAACACAGTTTCACTACAGTATATATAAAAGGTATCACTGCCCAGAACTTGAACCTGGGACCTACTATACTAAAGATCATCACTCAACCTATCTTGCCACAAGAGGAGTGAAGGGACTCATGTATTTTCACATATAATTTGAAGGTACTACTGTAAGTGTAGTGCAATTTTGCTGCACAGATTTGTGTGGTGCCCAGCATTGTGCAGCTAAAACAACTGAAAGCATCTTGTTTCTATTGTTAGATGTCTGGCACATGTCTGATGAATGGGTGCACAGAGCTAACCATAGCTAGATAACGTGGTGCATCATGCAAATTCACATAAAAAGAAAAAAAAATTCAAGCTAGTGAAATTATTGCATACACAGCTCTGGCAATATTTCTTATACTCCTTTCAGTCAGGTTAATGGGTTGACAGGTATGTGGGTGTGCCATCAGTGCTGCATGGATTCATTATCCATGTTGTTTAGTGAGGTTTTGCGCCATGAATCCTCCCTTAGGCAGGTCACACCATTAATATGCACGACATACTGCTGAGGGAAGATCATAGCTGTGTACACAGATACATTCCATGTAGGCTCTTCACAGAGCCTACATGACTTTATTGAATCCTGAGGATTGTCTAAATCAAATTTACTTCAAATACATTCCATTGGCAGAACTTCCACAGACTCTTAACAACTGATGCCAATAAATTAATTAATTTTTCTTCAGTGTCTTGATTATATGCAAATCAACAGTTTTAATGTTATTTTGCATACATATAATAGGATATAGCATGAATGACCAATTTTATGTTGGGATTTCTATTTATGAAATTTTTATAACCATTTAATTTTTTTGATGAATTTGGGACTTATATGTTTATGTTTGCTTTCTATAAAATTTTCTCTCATGAACCAGAGCAAGTTGTTTGATACCATTTCTGTATATTCTTGTGGTTATGTAAAACCTGATTGTAGCCATATCTTTTCTTGCAGTTGTTTCCATCTGGCAGAGTAAGTATTATTTATCCATAATGAGATTGTTTTTATGATCGATGACATATATATTTCTATATCTAGAAGATTGAGTACTCTCTCCTCCCAGTCATGTAAATGGTGATTCATAGGCATTCTGGATTTATTAGGATACCATAAGAAGCTTAACATCGGTTTATTGAATTATTTCATATAATGTTTCAGGGGAGGGAGAGAAAGGACTTGTATGAAATATAATAGTTTTGGAAAAATAATCATTTTGATTATAGATAAACTGTCTTCCATTGCAAAAAAAGAACTTATTTCATTTCTATATGTGAAATGTAATATTATTTAGGGCATTAGTATAGTTTATTGTAATTATTTTATCTAAATCATCTGTTAATGTGACTCCCAAGTATTTATTTTATTGTCAGCAGCTATATGTTTAGAAAAATCCTTATCTAAGTCTTGCTAAATGGAATTTTTAAGTAATATCTTTGTCTTATTTTCATTAAATTTCTGGCCCGAGAGCCTCTGAACGTGTTCAGTTGTGCTTAGTAAACCTTTTATTGAGACATCATTATCTTTTAAAGACAGTAGAATATCATCTGCAAATAACTGAACCTTCATTTTCAGACTTTTATCAAGTTGAATGCCTTTGATATTTTTGTTTTCCCGAATACCATTTGCAAATGGTTCAATAACTATGGTAAACAATAAAGGAGACAAAGGGCATCCCTGGTTTGTGCTTTTGGTAATTTCTATGGATTTTAAAAAGCATGATCCAATTTTAATATAAGCTAATGAATTTTCATAAAGCAATTTAATTAATAATGTAAATATTTTGAAAAGCCATATTCTTCTAGAACTAACCAAAGATAATTCCAGTGGACAGAATTAAAGGCATTGTTTATGTCCAGACTTACTATAGTCATATTATTTTTTGTAAAATTAAGATAATTAATTAAAAAATGATTAATTTAATATTATCCATATGTAATTATCTCTTTTATAAAGCCAGTTTGGTCTTTGTCTATCAATAAAAAGAGTAGCTGTTTAAGTCTAGCTGCATGTATTGCCATGAACATCTTCTAATCAATATTTAATAAAGATATAGGTCTGTAAGATGAGCATTCATTTTCATTTCTGTTTGGCTTCAGAATAGGGGATATTATGGTGTATTTCCAAAGAGGAATATTTTTGTCCTCTTTCAAATATATAAAAACATTTAATAATAATGCCAAGGCTTCTTTAGTTAAACATTTTAACATTTCTAGGGTCATATTGTCTATGCCAGGTGCTTTGTTTAGTTTAAGGTTATTAATTTGAGATTTAAGTTCAGTCGTGATTTGCTTGTCTATTAATTTTATGTGATCATCTGTTAATTTGGTTCTTGTGTGTCTTTTAAAGAAAGACTTCAATATGCTTTGTGGTTCTATTTTTTCCTGTTGAGTGTTTACTTTATGAAAATGTAATTTAAATGCTTCTAGTATCTCTACTAAATATGATACTTTCATCTTAGTATCTGGAATATATATTTCTTTTATCTGATTTGATTTTATGATCTTTTTAGTTCTATTTGGTATTCTTTTCTGATTGCTGGGATTCATTGAATAAGAACACAGCTTGGTCTTCTCTAGACTACTCATTGTCTTATGATGAATATTTCCTATTTATCTCATCTAATGCATTTGTTAAATTCATCTTTCCCTTCTGAATGTTTAGTTTTAGTGTGTCAATTAATTTGTAATTCCAGCAAAACTTTGTCGCATTGCTTTTTCTTATTATTAAACCATGTTAAGACTTTACCATGCAAAAAATGACTTCAAGGAATCTTATATATATATATATATATATATATATTTCAGACACATTGTCAGTAAGATTTATGCCTAAAAATGTTTGTGACTCTTTAACATGAAATTCTTTAAAATTCTTTAATTTTGTTATGTATGAAGGTATTCTAGTTACAGTTATTCTTTGTTTTGTGTTCAAGTCTAAATCAAAAGTAATTGCATTGTGGTCTGACAATGGGCAAGAGATTACTTTGATTGTATCTTGTTTTGTAACTACGTCTCTTTATACATATATATATATATATATATATATATATATATATATATATATATATATATACTCTATTCTTGAAAATGTACCATGTCAGTGAGAATAATGTGTGAAGAATAATGTATTTCAGTCAGCATATTCATTAATGTCTACAATATTCAATATTTCAATAAAATTAGATATTACCTTAAATAATGCTTTCTTTCAAGTATTTTTTGCATTAGTGTCCCCATCATTCATTATGCAATTAATGTCACCTGCTTTGACTATTTTTACTTTAGCATTATGTATAATATCTTATATATGTTGTTTGTCTACTTTGACACCTAATCTAGGGATCCAATAAATGTTTACTAGTGCATATATTTTCCCATTTATGGATATCATTACTAAACAAAACATTCCTGCTCTGTCATGATATGTATTTAAAATTTTTGGTATTAAGATTGAGTTTTTCCATAATACTGCTACTCCTCTTCTTTTTTGTTTGTAATGAGAACTTATAAAGGCTGCAAAACATTAATGTTCATCACAAAATTATGTTTTCGTCATGAAATATTTATTTATTTATTTATTTATTTATTTATATAAATATATTCAAATGCATTAAAACATTTCAAATTAAAAAAAACTCTATCTACACCTACTGGTCAAAGGGGATATCACAATTTGGCTGCTCTAATTTTTAGTACTGGAGCTATAGAAACAGTTTTATTCATACCTGGCCATTTATTAGCTTCAAGTACTATCTGCCAAAACAATTCCTTGTACTCAATATTGAGTTCCCAAGGTCCCCCTCTCATATCTTTTGTTATTACTTCTAAAATAAAAAAAGTAAAAGAAGCATTGAGACAAGTGGTGCTATGTCTATATAAGGCATCACTATTGTTATGATTCCTGTTTGAAAATATTTTTATTCATTGTCAAAAAGAAAAATATGTATACAGGTTATTTATGACAGTGAAGTATTTACAAATCATTTAAACAGGTTAGCTAAAAGCAGTAAACAGATATCAACATTAAAACCAAAATAAAGTATTTACAAGGGTATCTATTATTGACATATAATTGACTTTCTATACAATTGTTTCCTGATTATAATTTGCTACAGTCATTACTCTCCAACATTTCAGTTACTTTTTGCCATGCTATATATAATGATGTAGTTCTTTGAGTTCTTCCTTTAATAGTGTCCATTTCCAATTGCGATACTGCTGACACCATATTCCTGTATTGATTGTTATGATTCCTAATTTCATATAGATGTTCATAGATTCTTCTATGTAATTTTCTTTCTGCTTTTCCTATGTAAAATCCAGTGCACCCCTTGCATAGCACTAAATATACAACACCACTAGAAGCATATTCTTTACTATCCAAAATCCTATTTCTTGCCAGCAGTCCTGTCCCCAATGCATATATATATATATATATATATATATATATATATATATATATATATATATATATATGGGCACTGGGAGCAGTATCCACATTTATAAGTATCTCTTTTATTACATCCATAGGGGTAAATAGCTCCAGTTTTCTTTTTTTCTATGATGAGTACAAGGAATTGTTTTGGCAGATAGTACTTGAAGCTAATAAATGGCCAAGTATGAATGAAACTGTTTCTATAGCTCCAGTATTAAAAATTAGAGCAGCCAAACTGTAATATCCCCTTTGACCGGTAGGTAGAGATAGAGTATATATATATATATATATATATATATATATATATATATATATATATTATACCATTAACAGCTAATTGTGTTGGTGTTATTGGGATGATTTGTAGTGAGTAGCAGTTGGCACGCTTTTAGAATCTATATGTCTCATTGTGGGACCGCAGCTGTTTTAGTAACTAGAGGTCTTCAATGTGGATGCGTAGCAATACCTGGGAGCAGATCAGTACCTGTATGCACTAGCACAATTTGTGGCTGATTCCATTCCTGTGGCTTCTCCCCATATTGAGTACTAATACCTTCTTAAGTCTCATTGAATTCTTGCCTACACCCAAGTGTCGGTTTTACTCTCTAACCTAGTGGACCGCTCTGGACGTGGTAGGGTTATAGATTACATCTGTTGCCTGGCTTCAATCCTCTGTTGAATCCCATATTAGAGTGAATTTAGTGAGGTTTTTTTGTATAATTGGTGTTGTAACTCAGATATTTCTGAGTCTTGAGTGGATTTTGCTGTGCTATAACATATTCTTGATGTAACTGGAAGTTACATGTTACTTTGTAGTTAAACATGGTCAGCTTGTGCTAAATGTATGGGCATTGTGACTCTCCCCCATGTTCCTTCTACATGGCTTGAATACATCACGATCCTATAATTTTACTGTTGTTTTAAAGATAGTAGCAACCACTGTTTATTATTGCTTTCCCTAGCTAATGTACATGTTTAAAGGTTCTCTCAGCTCTGAGATATATTTTCTTCATCCTAGACTGTTTATGCTTATTACTGTAACTACTGCTGTATTGTTATTGAATTGTTCTTTTCTTTTCTCTAACTTTTTTAGCTTTCTACCTCTGATCTGCACTAAGACTGGAGACTTCTACCTGCCTGGTCTATGAGAAACCCCATCAAATATCTTCAGCTATCCTCAAAGAAATTTGTTGTCCACTCTTTAAATACCTCCTTCAAAGGACCTGAGAAAGTATGTTTTACCCCTAGACCAGACTGCAAAGCTGTGTTTTTTTTAGGTTTTAAATTAATAAATGTTAATGTCACGCTCCTGAGCCAGGTACCCAGCAGCCATACTCCCTCTCCACCTCCTCTGAAATTAGTCTTCTCTCCCTGGTACCCTTTAACTGTGTTTTTTTCCACATTATTATATTTCACTAGCTTTACTGAACTCCCCTATTGCCCAAAGGTGGCAACCTATACTAGGCTACTATTGATTTTCCTTGTATTTCTCTTCTATCTGATCCTACAATCTTCCTGGTCCCTCTTCCTCTACTCTATTTGCACTCCTCTAGTCCTATATTCTTTGCTATTGCCTAGTTCTATTTGCACTCCCATCTTACATGGAACGTCTCAGAGCTCTGCAGTAACCACCTATTTTTAGATTGAATCTCTGAGCTCTTCCTTCACTTGCTGTAACCTGCTCCATTCGCCCTGAAGGCTCACTCCACTCCCCTACCTTACCCCCAAATTCCACCCACCCCTACTGCTCCTAACCTTATACTTGAATAGCCATACCTCCTTTCCCTCATCCACATATAGCCCTCTCTATCTTGTTACATACTTAGCAATTCAGCCCATACTTAGTGACTGCTTTAACCCCTATCTCTCCTTAAACTGCTCCGTATACTAACATTCCCTATCTCTCCTAAACTGCTCTTTACATTAACATTCCCTTTCTTTATACCTTATTCTGCTTCCTTCAATTAACTCAATTTACCCTACCATGCTGAAATCTGGTCTTGTATCTTATACCTTCACTTACTACGAGCACCTAAGCTTTTTTGAATCTCAACTCCCTTCAAAACATACTACTCCACACTCTGTTCTAGCCTCACACACACACAGTAACTTAACATCCTCATCTTCCTACCTTCTACCTCTATTCCATAGATTAACCCATATTAAATATCTGCAAACCAGAAAATCTTACCTAATTGTTTCTAAACTCTTAAAATTCATACTTAAACCTTAACAGCTCCTACTTTTATATGGTGAGATTCATCCAAACCCAGGCCCAAACAACCACTTCCCTGACACCCATCCAGTCCATCAAACAAACTCTGTCACCCCAACTAATACACCCACCTCTCTTCTTATAGCTCACCTCAATATTCATAGGGTAAATAATAAAATTGCCCAACTACCTGCCCTGATAGATATACATTCCTTTGACATCATATGTCTAACTGAAACCTGGCACAAACCAGGAACTAAGGACAATGATATAATTCTTCCTGGCTACAACATCCTCAGACTTGATCGTCTGAACAAAAAGGGTGGTGGAGTTGCACTACTCTACAAATCTGAATTACAGGTTACCCCACTAGATAATCAACCTCCCTCACCAAGCAATGCTGAAATCTTGATCTCTAAGGTCCAGGTTAATACTAATAAATCCTTATACATTATTTGCTCTTATGTTCATCCTGGCAATAACATCAATACTCTTGAAAATACCCTTAGCTGGCTCTCTTCATCGTTCCCACAGGAAACTATACTCCTAGGTGATTTCAATATTGATTGGAATTGCTGTACTTCTCCCAAACCAACTTCTCACATAAACCTTTATGGCTTCCATCAAATCATCATCTCCCCTACTAGAATTCATAAACCTAGTAACAAACAGAGTACCCTTGATTGGATATTAGTTAATAGTAATCCCATGTCATATAAAACAGGTGTACTTCCTGATTATATTAGTGACCACTCCCTGACATATTACTAGACAAAAGACCTCTATTCCTAACCCAATAATTTTCAGAACTACCAGGAATAAGAAAAAACCTAAACTTAGCTAGCTACCAATCAGAGCTCAAAGCTTGCAATTGGACTCCCCTAAAATACCTACCTCTTGGTGAGGCAGCATCATACTTCAATAAAAAATTCTTGCAAATTCTAGACTATCATTCCCCCTCTCATACAATCAGAGCTATAAACAAACCTGCTCCTTGGCTGACCAAAGAGACCAGGCAAAAAATGCTACAAAGAAATAAAATATGGTCTAAATGGAGAAATACTAAAAACCCAATTGATCACCTAAACTTTAAGCAGCTTAGAAATGCTACAAATAAATTAATACTCTTAGACAAAAGGAACTACTACCTGAAATTTCAAAAAATTCAACATCAAAATCCACAAAAATTCTGGTCTGGTATTAATAAACTACTTCAGCCAGGTAATTCTAAAACTCCTACTCCTTTTAATTTGACTCAAAGTTCTCCCAACCAAATTGCTGACACTTTTAATAAATTATTTTCTGAAACAGTCTGTTCACTAGCTAAAACCGTATCTCCTGCTAGCACCCCTAAACTTCACTCCCTAATCAATAACCCCCCCACTTTAAAACTGCAGCCAGTCTCAACATCTCTCATCCATGCCTTACTTCTGAAACTTAAACCTTGTACTCCATCAGCTGACTACCTACCAGCTGAGTATCTGCAAATAGCAGCTGGAGTACTTGCCTACCCTGTTTCCATTTTAATAAATAGAACCATAACAGAAGGTATCATCCCATCTCTATGGAAAGTCTCTCATATCATCCCTTTACATAAGGGGGGTAACTCAAATGAACTCTCAAACTTCCGTCCCATAGCCCTACTTTCTCCTTTAACAAAAATTATGGAAAGATGCATCCATCGACAATTACTTGATCATCTTCTCCAAAATAACCTACTAGCTGACTGCCAACATGGTTTTAGACCATTTCATAGTACTACAACTGAACGTTTATCCTTCACTGACTGTATTAATAAAAATCGCAATAACAACTTACTTTCCTCAGCCCTCTTCTTTGATCTCTCCAAGGCCTTTGACATTTTTAATCATCAACTCATATTAAACATTCTTAAATCTCTTTTCTTAGACACTCGGGCTGTCCAGTGGTTCAATGCCTATCTAGAAAATAGACAGCAAGCAGTTCTCTGGGATAATCACTTATCCTCTCAGCTACCCATTACCATTGGAGTCCCACAAGGCTTTATTCTGGGACCCCTCCTCTTCTCTATTTGTATTAGCGATCTAAAAACATCCCTTCCAAAAACCACCTGTATTCAATATGCCGATGACTTGACACTTCTCTGTGCCGCGGTTTCTTCTGCTGAGCTCCAGTCAAGTTCCCAAAACATATTTATTTAGCTGAAAACTGGTTCCATCAATACTGTCTCCTCCTTAACCCCACAAAAAACTAAACTTTTACTGTTCACATCCACACAAAAGTCCTCTCCTACTAACTTCACAATTGTATCTAACAATGGCACAATAATATCACCTGACACAACCACCAAACTCCTAGGTGTTACAATTGATCACTTTCTTAACTTCGAGTCTTACATTAACTTAACCATTAAATCAGTAAATAGAAAACTCAGCTCTCTCTACAGGCTCAAACCCTTCCTTACACCTTCAGCTAGGACTACCATAGCGCAAACTCACCTCATTTCTGCCCTTCTCTATGCCTCTCCTATTTTTACCAATCTATCAAAATCCAAATTTAATAAACTGGCAACCTCATACAATAACATTGCTAGATTTGCCACAGGAGCTCCATTTCGTACCCACCACTGCATAAATCTTAAACAACTAGGTTGATTGGAATTACAAAACCAGCTGTTGCTCCAACAACTTACAATCACTCACAAGATCTTGTATCACCCCATGAATACTCCCATACTCTTTATCCTTATTACCCCTTATAATAACCTCACGACCCTTCGCTCAGCTAATAAACTCCTAGTATCCTCCCTTAAATCTCACAATAAGTCTGGTGATGGCCTGTTTACTAACACAGTTGGTCTTACTTGGAATAAGCTTCCAAGTGAACTTACATCACTGGTATCAACAACCCTTTTCAAGAGGCAACTAAAAACCTACCTAAATTCCCAATGGCTATGCCCATGCATGAATCCTGACTGACACTTTTTGCGACTGTTATAGCAGTATAAATCTTACTTTTATACCTTTCTTCTCATCTGGTTAGACTTTTTTATTGCTATAGATAGCTTAAGGAAAAAAAAAAAAAGAAAAAAAATATTGCCATTTTGAGGATCTGTGATTTGCTCTTACTTGAGTCCACATCAGCTATAAATGAGGTAAAGATTACTGTTTTTTTATTCTTAACTATGCATGTCACTCTCACTCTTTGTACCAAACTCTGATGTAAAAGGGTTTCCTCAGATTCATGTAATTGATTGACTTGTTTTGTATGTATAAACTTTGCATATTTGTTAAAATGTATAATTTAGTACTGGAGCTTTTCTCCCGGGCCTCTACTGAAAATGGACATGTATCCAGCTAGACTAGCCTGGTCAACAAATGTAAAATAAATAAATAAAAATAATAAATAATATTTTTTGAATATGTAATGTTTTAATGCATTTGAATAGATTTATATAAATATGATTTTCTGTTAATAAATATTTATTTTTATATACTATCTATATATTAGTTATTATGTTTTGTGGTAACACCAGTGTATACAATTTTATATTGTGGGATTTTTTTATCAGATACTTTTTATTTAAACAGATAATTTTAAGGCTTATAGTGAATGCTCTATATTGATTGACTTTTACATCTGAGTCAATTTATTCATTAGAAATGGTTTCTGATTGGGCAGTTCTTAACTGGAATTGGTATTTAAGATGTCTTATTTTCATTTGTTCCTTATCTGAAGAAGTAGTTTTCATGACAAAAACTTAATTTTATGATGAGCGTTAATGTTTTGGAGCCTCTGTCATGGAATAAAGTGTTTTCGTGTGACACATCAGTGTTGGTGGTCCTTTCCATTGCCTTATATTGTGGTTAGTTTCTTCTTTGGCACTATTGGATTTATTTTTTTGTGTCTGAGAACTTACTTAAACTGTGTAACTATTTGTGTTAATTTTATCTAAGTCTTCTTGTACAAGGTGCATTTCCTGTAAAAAGATAATCTGTGCATTGGATATTTTCAAATATTTAAGGAGTCCCTCTTTTACAACCATTTTTCAAAACATTTACATTAACAGAAATAAATTTCATAGTTAAATTATTACTATTCAGAGTGAGTCATGTGTATATATTTCCAGCAGTGAGCAAATGTATTTAACTAAAGAGAATGACTTATGATCTGATGTAACATAATAATTATAACTCATAGACACCCAATAAAAAATAATTGAACAATAAAACATTAAGAATTGAGATGCAAACAAGGTAAACAACATACCCAACACAATAGTCATAGGTGATTCTATAATCAGGCACACTGATGTCCCACTCACCAGGCTAAACAAGGAGAAGGTTACTGTCAGCTGCCTGTCGGGTGCCAGGATCTGCCACATAACCCACGCAGTCAGGTCCCTCCACAACAAGTACAAATATGACTCTGTCATTGACCATGTTGGTGTGAATGACCTGAGATGTACCTCCCTGGACTACATGAAAAGGGACATGGAAGAGCTCTCCGATCTTGTAGCTCAGGCAGGTATGACCTTAGCCCTGAGTAGCATTCTGCCATCGCCCCGAATGATACCGCAGTACAAGGACAAAATGATTGACTTCAACAATTGGCTAAGCTTCTGGTGTCATTCTAAGGGGATCCAGTATCTGTCTGCTTGGGATGACATGGTTGACAGACCACGAATCTTTGCTAGAGATGGCCTGCACCTGTCGCCCCAGGGAATCTGGATACTGGCTAAGGCTCTTGTTGCCCCTATAGTGCCTTTTTTAAGCAAGGTTCAAATAACAAATTCACCACCGTAACAGGAACAGGCAAGCAAAAACTGAGGGTAATGCTACTCAATGCTAGAAGTCTAAATCTCAAAATGCACTCACTCGAGACACTCCTTAAAATGATGAACATCGATATCTGTGCAGTGACTGAGACCTGGTTCAAGGCTCCAGAGGGCACCCCTGCACTACCAGGCTATAACTCATACCACACTTTTCCGCTGTGTAACCTGGACCGAAACACCAAAGGTGGAGGTGTGTCCATATTCATTAAGGATATCCACACCTCCAGGCTAGTTGCTCAGCATAATGCATCCGAGGTTATCCAAGTACAACTAACTCTGGGCAAAACTGCAATCCAAATTGTAGCTTGCTACAGATCCTCCACCATGCCCCAGGATTCCCACTCCTCTTTTCTTGATGTACTGGAAAATATTAAGGTTCAATCAAACACTCTAATAATGGGCAACTTCAACTACCCCACCATTAACTGGGAAAACTACTCATGTACCAACTCCTTAGCGCAACGCTTTCTGGAATTCATAAACTTCAATGCCCTGGATCAATTTATCCACACCCCCACCAGGGGCAACAATATCCTAGACTTAGTCATTACCAACATGAGTGACCGGTGTTCCACACCTGAAGTCAACTCCTTGTTGGTCCGATCCGACCATAAGCTAATCACCCTT
This sequence comes from Protopterus annectens, assembly GCF_019279795.1. NCBI lineage: Eukaryota > Metazoa > Chordata > Ceratodontiformes > Protopteridae > Protopterus > Protopterus annectens. Next base: position 295,754,440 of record NC_056731.1, read on the forward strand.
AATATCCACTTCCCACCCCCACCCCCCATTAAGGAAACCATGGTAAAAAATTTCTCCAAAGCTAACTTCATGCTTCTTAAGACAGAAGTGGTGAACTTCATGACACCCATGCATATGGACAATACAGTTACAACTGCTGAATCCTACACAAATGCACTCTATAAGCACTTACACGAGTGCATGGATCGTGCTATCCCAAACAGAACCAAGATGCTATCCTCCAAAAAAAGAAAGCCAATCTGGTGGTCCCCTGCCGTAAACAAACTGTACAACAGAAGGAAGAAACTGTTGCAAAAGAGAGTAAAATTCCATGAGTGGAGGAGCTCCCTGGTCAGCCTCAGTAAGAAGCTGAAATTCCTTATAAGATCCTCCAAAGCTAGCTACGAAAACAAAATCACCACTAATTCTAAGGACAACCACAAAGCATTCTATAGCTATGTCAAGAATTTCGATGGCAACACCCAGATCTGCTCTGAGTTACAGCACAAAGGCATGAAAATTACAGAACCAACTGATATTGCCAACATCCTGGCAGATAGGTTCAGTGCTAACTTTACCCCCCCCTCACCCCCTAAAGGGTCCATATCTATACAGGAAAAATGTAGAGTCCCTGTAATCACAACTATGCAGGTAAAAGCTGCATTCTCTAAAGCCAAAAACACAGCATCCATGGTACCGGACAACATCCCAGGCTGCATTTTACAAAAACTTCAGAATGAACTGGCTCCCCACTTAAGCACCATGTTCAATAACAACCTTGCATCAGGCTTTGTGCCCACTGAATGGCACACAGCAACAGTTATCCCACTCCACAAAGGGGGAGCCACCACTGATCCCGGGAACTATCGACCTATTAGCCTGACGAGCCTGGTCTGCAAGGCCATGGAACGTATCATCATGGAACTCATAAACAAAGACATTGGTAACCTCCAAACTCTGGATCCCACCCAGTTCGGGTTTGTGAAAGACAGATCATGCCTCCTGAACCTGATCAACTTCTTTGAGGCAGTCACCAAAGCCGTAGATGAGGGTAAGGTGGTTCACACAGCCTATCTTGACCTCGCCAAGGCTTTCAACACCATCCCCCATTCTGGAATTATAGCTAAACTCAATAAACTAGGTATAAATCCCTACATCACAAGATGGGTTGCCAACTGGCTCACTGACAGAGCCCACACTGTAAACGTTGGAGACTCCAAATCTGACCTCAAATCAGTGACAAGTGGAGTACAACAGGGTTCCATCCTGGGACCTCTCCTGTTTGGTATCTACTTCTCTGAAGTACAGGCTAACACAGAAGGCCTCTGGCTAATGAAGTTTGCAGATGACTGCAAACTAGGAGCCATAGTCAAGTCCCCAAATGATGTGGACAGCCTAAGTGCAGTGTCATCCCCTTTGGTAAAAACTCTGTACCCATGAACTACCACATAGGCAGCAATCTACTTAACACCAAATGTGTGATAAGAGACCTTGGGACCCAGGTGGACAGTAGTCTCTCCTTTGATAGTCACATCGCCACAGTAGTCAGGAAGTCCTTCTACATGGCACACCTCATCATAAAAGGGTTCTCATCCAGGAAAAAAGAGGTCTTTGTTCCCCTCTACTTGACACTCATTAGACCGATTATAGAGTACAATGCCCCTTTCGGAATGTACCTCACAAGACATCTGCAGCAGCTGGAAAGGCCACAGAAGTACCTCACAAAGAGGATTACTGGCCTCAAACAAATGCCCTACACTGACCACCTCAAAAAAACAGTTTTACTCCATAGCATATTGCCTACTCCGAGGTGATTTCTGCCTAACATATAAACCTATGTCAAACCCAGAGCTGTTGGACATGCTACACCTAAAGAAATCCCAATCCCTCAAAGCTACACGTTCTAGGGACCTAAACCTTGTCACCACAATAAACAGGACATGCTGGAGGGATAGATTCCTGTCCCAGAGACTTCCCATACTCTGGAACAGGCTACCCATCTATGTCAAGCAAAGTTCTTCATTAGCACTCTACAAGAAAAATCTTGATGAGTGGATGGGAAATAGGAAATACACCCTTGGGATCACTTCTGTGTCTCTGCTTGACAATGGCACAGGAAAATAACTTTCTTGGGTGGTGTAAGCCAGGGAACCTTGTTGGCTAGGCTTACATAGGCCCTTGGGCCGATAGCCTAGTACCTACCTATGAACCTATGAACTTATAAACCTCCTATGGGGAAACAAACCCCAGCTTTGAATAGACTATCCATTCAAGCCTACCCTCTAACACCCCTTCCAAAAGTCTTTTCTAAACATTTCTTTAACAGAAAGTAGCTTACTATATCTTTTAACCTTTTCATGTAAAATATTATTTTAACAATGTGCAAGTTTAAATCTGAGAATACAATAAACATATTCAATAAGTGCACTAAACATATTATTAAGTATTAAAACAATGCAGTTTACAGCGACTTTTAACATTTACCTATAACATTCAACAGCTGTCATTTTATAAAACTTGTTTTATTGCAAATTAACTTATTTTTATCATTCATGCTGTTGAAACCTGGTCAGCCAACTCTGAACTAATACTTAATCCCCCCCAAAAAAACTAATGAGATTCTATCCCACAAAATCCATAAACACCATATTCCCATTCACAATATACTCAGCTAACAACATGCCTATCACGCCTATCCAACACACCAAACTACTGCAAGTTATCATAGATCACAACATGAAATTTGATATACCTATCACACATACAATAAAAAAGTCCATAAAAACATAGAACCCTATATAGATGCAAAAAGTACATCACTAATAACATTAAAGCTATCATTGCAAGAACCCACCTAGTTTATACTCTTCTCTATGCCTCCCCCATACTCATCAAATTAAGCAAATCAGACTTATCAAAGCTAAACACCTGCTATAATAAAATAGCAAAGTTTGCTACTGACTCACCCTTCAAAATGTATCACTGCCTAGCTCTCAGGCAACTATTCTGGCTAGAATTATCAAACCTGCTCACATATAACTGACTTATAATAACCCACCAAGTCCTCTATAATTCCAATAAAACTCCTGCACTACATGACCTCTTAAATATCTATTCTAACAAACACCTACTAAGATCCACCAACAAAGCATTAATTAGCTCTGGGGACACTCTGTACTCTACTGCTGTTGCAAAAACATGGAATGCCATTCCCACAGATATCAGGACCATATAAAACAAATATAGCTTTAAAAAACTTCTCCAGTCCCATTTAAACATGTCCTGGATATGTAATTGCTCAGACCCTGGGTAGCTCCACCATAATAAAACTACATGACTCACCCTACATATTAGGACTCAACCATACTTGCTTACTAACAATCCTTCACTACCACCCATCATTGCACAATATAAGCTATCCTACAGCAATGATAGAACTGTATGAGACTATAGAATCTCACCCACATAGGGCAATCTGATTTCATTGTGCATTAACATTGACTATCTCTATCATATCATTCTTCTAAAATCATTACAAATGTAGAAACTCATAGTATCTACACTCAGTCTTGCAGTAAAGTAAAAAATGCTCCTACTGAAATAACTGAATACAATGCCCAGCCAGCAACTCTATTGTATTTTTTTCCTTTGCTGTCACATTATATTGATGTTTAGCCTATGCTGGTCCTACTGTGCAAGTATACAACATCTTCTTTCTTTGTTCTGTACTTAAAAAAAAAAAAAAAAAAAAAAAAAAATAGATAATTTGGCATAGTGGTATGTTGCTCTGACTGTTTTGCACAGGGTCCTGGGTTCAATACTTGGCAGTGAAATGTATGGTGGTAACACAGGATTTACCCATCTATGTCAAGCAAAGTTCCTCATTAGCACTCTTCAAGAAAAATCTTGATGAGTGGATGGGAAATAGGAAATACACCCCGGGGATCACTTCTGTGTCTCTGCTCGACAGTGGCACAGGAAAATAACTTTCTTGGGTGGCGTATGCCAGGGAACCTTATTGGCTAGGCTTATGTAGGCCCTTGGGCTGATAGCCTAGTACCTACCTATGAACCTATGAAAACACTGGTGTTTACTGTACTTTTTGTACTAATCATTGTATGACTATAACCACAGTTCTGAGTGGAATGCCCTACAACTGTACTGTATATTTCTGACATATCTTTGTAGAATATTGTTTGTTCATTCTATGCTTATTTTACTTATTCTATTCATATTCTAGTAATTTTTTACTGTATTTTCAAATAATCAGCTACCTTTTCTTCTGTACTGAACTTTAAAAATTTGGCTTCAAGTATTTCTGTACTAACCTTTGTGGAGCTTTTCTCCCCAGGCCTTAAATAAAAAAGGGATCAACGCCCAGTTGGGCTCTTCTGGTTAACAAATGTAAAATAAAGTAAATAAAAAAATAAATACATTTATCTAAATAAAGCAGGTATAGACTTGAGTAAAGACATGGTACAATTCCTTTCTACAGATATTGTAATGTGCTATGAAAACACTGTTTTCAACTTTTAACCATTTAACTAAATTTATGCTATGAAATATTCCCATTCATATAACATACAGTAAACTTCAAAGCTTTCAATTATACTATTAAATCAGGTCTCCAAGGATTCAGAAACAATTAAACTTTATGTTGTTATTTAAGCCTGTCTCCATATCCATGTTCAGATAGTTTATTCACATGAATGATGCTAGAATTATCTTAAGAAATAACTAACTGCTTGAAGCAGCAACCATTCATTCTCAAATTATTTACTTATTTCAATGCAGGAGGCCCTTTTAAGTCATTGAAGTTTAATAGAATTTATATTTCACAAAGAATTTGGAGGAAATGCTTCATTTCCCAACAGTTGCACATCTAGATTGCATATCAGGCACTTCTGTCTTAATTAATCTCAGCATATATTTTTAATACAGTTGTTAGGAAAATTTAAACCAGATTTTTTAAAACAAGCATGCTTTCAAGTATCCTCAACTTCTTAAAAAATGTGAATTGCTGAGAGAAGGGAATCTTTACATAAGTGCATCTGTTGTATTATGACCAGAGCTGAACAGAGGGACCTACTTGCATGTAAACTTTAAAAAAGGTGAGAGCTCATAAAGGGATAGTCATACATTAAAATGCAATAATAAATCTTTCTAACTTTTGATATCACGAAAAAGGATTTTAAAATGTACGCTTAAAATTACACAGGCAATTTACTCTCTTTTTGAATGTAGTGGGAATAATCTACTCATACAGAAGCAAGACAGTTTTCCTGCACAGGTCCTTAATAACTCTAATGCTGTTAACTAATTTTTAAAGTATGTAAGCTTTTTTTGGTATAAACAAAAGCTCCATTATGTATATAAATTAAGTGAAATAACAATATAGACTATTTCAGTATGTTTAAATTACACAGTAGTACTTGTATTAGGTGAGTATCCCTTTAAAGTGAAAAAATTCCCACAGCCCATCTCGACCGTTAACCTGAGTACTTACGTCATACGTGGGTCATTTACTTTCACTTTAGACCATTCGCAAGTTCGCACAGGGATTATAGCATTCTATATTCTATAAGCTTTAACAGTGGAAAATTACAACAATAGGGGTAGAAAATAAGTGTACCGGCTCAGGACCTTGATGGGAAGCTGAGTATCATGTGAGTAAACAATTTAAGCAATTTTAAAGATGTCTCGAGCTCACGGGGTATTCATCAGCTTCTCCTTTCTTCAAATGCTTGCCTGTGAAGCCAGAATAAATTCTAGGCATCTAAAAAGTATTTCACTATCCCAGAAACAAGCTTTACTGTTATAAAGCTAAATGTTATTAATGACATAAATAAAAATGATCCCTCTTCATGTGTTAAGGATACACTCACCATCAAAGCAGTTCAAGCTTTGCATCATTCAAAGAGAAACATCAACAGCAGAAACAAGTATCTTGTATATAAAGCCCGAAACCCCCCAAGACATGTATAACAGTTCATGTCAAAATAAACAACTTAGAATATTGATCTAACTTAATTTCCATAAGTTGTTAACAATACTTTACATCCATATTATGTAGAAAAATATACAGTACAGCATTCGACCCAGAAGCTCGCATTCTCTTTCAGTTTCCTTTTCCCATTTCCTTTTGTCTTTCTTCCTTCCTTCCTTTTTCTTTTCCTTTTCCTTCTCCTTCCCCTTTTTTATTTTTTAGTATTTGTGTTTATGAGACTTTAAACATTAAGGAAGTCTATAAAAAGGTATAAGCAAATAAAGTATGGATTTGTTTTGAGTATTATGTTATAATTAATTACTTTTCTTTTAAATATATTAGTAATATGTAAAGAACTAGCTTAAACATTACCAAATGTCAAATTAATAACAATGAGGTTAAACAAGCAAGAATATAATGCCTTTACCATTTTCTTTTTATACTTGTAGTATTTCTGTTAAGATACAGCAGTTATTAACAATAATATTTAAGAAGCAACATTAAAATGTCTTTAGCTTTTTCTTTTTAGAATTGTAGTCCTTTGGTTAAAAGGCAGCAATTTTGTTGTACATATTAGGATACTTTGTAGAATTGTCATCTAATTAGAGTTTAATACTTTTTAAATGCGATAAGAGTGATATAAAAAGAGAAAAACAAACAACAGATATTTTAAATTTATTTATCATTTAGTCTCTTCTTCTTCTTATCTGCTTTTTTTCCAATCATTTTGCTCTGCTTGACACTTTAGGGAAAAAACAACTCAGTCCATTTTTTTCTGTTTGATGTAAGGTTTTATTGGTCGTTAAATAAGACACAGCTGCATCTAGGGTATCAAAGGTTTTAGCACCATCTGCAAAAAAAGATTTTAAGCCTTCCAGAAAACAGTAAATGAACCTTGAATTGTCTCTTTTTCAGTTCTTTTATTAAAGGTAAACATTCTTTTCTTTTAGAGATTACTTCAGATGAGTAGTCATTGCAAAATCGTATTATATTGTCTTTAAATTTGACAGGTGAATTTGACCATGCAGTTTTTAGCACCAATTATTTATCCTGAGAACAGATGAATCTCACTATTATTGATCTTGGACTTTTGTTAACTGTGCTACAAGATGAAGGAACTACCAGAGACCTATGGGCTATTTCAATTCTATAACAAAGCGACTCAGGTAAATTCAGAAAATTGGAAGCCAGGAAATGTGAGAACATTTACCATACTGTCTTCTTCAGTCTTTTCTGGTAGCCCATAAATACGTGGATTATTTTTTCTAGACATGTTTTCTAGGTCATCCAGTTTGTTTATTAAAAAAGAGTTTTGTCTTGAAAGAAAATCAAGTTGAAGTTCTTATTCAGAAAGTCTGCTTTCCATTCCATTTAATGCTTCTTCAATGCCTTCAATCTGAATCATATGTTGCTTTATTAATTCTTGTAACTTCTCCATTTGTTGTGTGCATTTTTCTTTAAAAGAGTCCAGCTTATTTCCATTTTCTTGAACTTTAAAGATAAATTCTGCACAGTAGACAATAAGGTTTGTAGTTCCTTTTTCAATGTTCTTTGAATAATTCATTCTGAGGAGAAGTCTGAGCCCTTTCTACTTGAATTTTTCCAGAAAAAAAAGAATAATCTAACATAGACTTCCTAAGACTGTAGTAGAGCTTACTTGATAAGTATAAAAAGTTTAAAAGTACCAGTTTTTATAACTTTTCTGTCAGAAGTATACTTAGCAGAGCTAAGAAAATGTGCTGTCAACCTGTCTGCATCCTGGCCACGTCCCCCAACTGAATGTTTTCTGACTGAACAATGTTATAACTCCTTGTAATATGCATGTATTATATAACAAAGCAATGTCCATTTTAGTATACATTCCCTTTGCATTAAACACATTAATCAATTTCTTTCTAGTCATTTATTGTATGTCTTCCTTTCTTCTATGTGCTCTGATTCCTCAGATTGTTGAATACTTGTATCCTGAATTCCAAAAATGTCATCAGTAGTATCAGGTTTTATAGGAGTTGAGTGACCTTTACTGAAACTGGACACTTCCATTTCTAAATGTGTTCTATTTGCACTTTGCCTAATATTATTTATCTCATCTGCCCAATCATTAATATATGTAAAAGTAGCTTTCCAAGCTGTGCCAATTACATAAAAATGATCATCAGTAAGTCAAGATTTACTTTAATAATAGAAAGCAAATCAGATATCTTTTGATATGAGGAACACAGGTTTCCATTGTCATCAGGTATTACCTTTATATGTATATGCATAGCATTTAGTACAATGTGCAGGATATTTGTGCTTTAGCAAATTATTAATGGCATAGTCATTTAGACAATCCATTTTCAGTTATAAATAATTAAGAAATTTTATACCAAAAGAATAATCAAAATCAGTTACCACAGAATTCAAAGAAATTAAAATAATTAGCAATTTAAGTCAAATTGTTTAAGGAAATCACTTGGACAGTATGCAACTTCTTCTTCTTCTTTCGGCTGTTCCCATTAGGGTCGCCACAGCGGATCATCAGTATGCAACTAAATACAAAAAAGTACACTGAGCTAAACTTGTAAAAGGGAAAGTAATTCATAAAGTCATCACTCTGACCTACCATGCAAGTTGTGCCAGTAACACAGAAATGCTGGATATCCTTTACACTGTCCTTCTCAGTTGCACCTCATTATAACAGTAAAAATTCGAGATAAAAAAATAAAATAAAAATTGGAATACATCTTCTCTTACCAAGCAGTTGTGTAATACAGTATTAGTTGTAGTAATATTTATTTGAGATCTGCTCTTTGTAAGATATCTATAATGATCATTCTCTTAGACATTGCTGCAGCTTTACAAGTCTACATAATTAGATACAGTGCAAAAAGACTGAATGACATTTGACTGAACATTCTTAACAAAATAAATGCTTACATACCTGTACAAACTTATGCATACCTGCAGGGTGGCTTTGCTCTCTGTACTCACATACTGGGAAGCTGTGCCCCTTCTCACACCCTATTAATACATTCTCACACAGTAGAGGAAGGTTGGCTTTGCTCTCTGTACTCTCACACTGGGAAGCTGTGCCCATCTCACATCCTATTAATACATTTTCACACAGTAGAGGTATAATAGACACATAGATGGTATGGCACAGAAAAGGGTGTGTTTTATTCTACAAGGCCCAGAGTAAGGTTATATTAGTAGGTGATTTAGGGAGCTGGGAGACTTGCCCCTATGCCCCCCCCCCAAAAAACTACTTATTTCATTTCAGTGAATGTCATTCATCCATGCTTTAAGTAGTCGGTCTAATTATATAGTCCCCAATAAAAAGGCTTCAACTGAAATTCAGCATATGAAACTCCATCAACAATACCTCCCTTTTTTCTGCCATCAAAAAGACACCATAAGGATATCTACCTTCTGTCATTTTCTAATCTGTTTATGAGATGTAACTTGATAAACTTGAAAGGGGTGCAGAGTACCAGGAAGTAGTGATAAGGACACAAGGACTTGCCATCTAGGGAACTAAAAAAGTGTCAGTATAGTTAGCGAACTGCTAGAAGTACTTTATATTCTGTCAACTGTTGCTAAAATGGTTCCATTAGCCTGATCAACATACACAGCAGCACACTTGGAGCATGTTGGGGTATGTGCACAGCTGTGAATTACTGTGGCCTGGTGAGTACCCAGTAACAAAAATGTTTTTTTCTTGATCATACTAGTAGGACATGGGTAGACAACCCATGCCCTGTTGCTATGCCATCTATGTACCTTCAGTCAGTTGCTGTTAGCAACTTATTACAGTGCTGAATCTACAGTATCTAGTATGAGCAGAGAGTAGTGATTTTTGTACTCCTGTTTCATTACCCACCTGGCATCAACTTAGAAAATAAATAACAGCAGTAATTAAATGAAATAAACAAAGTAATGTAATAAAATGGACTGCCAAGTAATAAAATAAATGATTTATTTAGCTCTTTTGTCCACTAATAGTGAACTTCATCAGAACAGTTTACCAACATCTCTCACAAGTTTTTATAGTACACGAATAACAAACAATTAAGTACTTACATAAATAATTAAATGACTCAAGTAATTAAAGCACAATGGGCTACTAAAATCTGTATAACTCTATTAAAAATATATGCAATCACACCTATAAACTCTTAAGTCCAAACTTAATCGTATTCATTTATAAAAATGCATAATTATTATGCAAAAAAAAAAATGTACTTATGTATCAATAAAATCGCATTTTTGAAAGAGATAAACTAGTGTCCCTCGTTATTTAAAAGAGATCTATGTTTTAAAATTGGTAAAAGGGAAATGTGGTCATTTATCCCTGGTACCCTATATACATTTAATCTTAACTGCCACCTTGTCTCCTTCTCTTCTTACAATATTTTCTCATCATCTCCCCTTGGGTTAATGGAAACCTGCTCTAAAATACCAAAATGAAAACCACTACATGTGGGGCTAGATATCAAATGTTTGTACAATGCATTGTTTTTACAGTTTTTGTTAATACTATATATATGTTCATAAATACGACATCTTAAAGCCCTATCAGTCTTGCCTACGTAGAATGCCAAACAATCAAGACACTTAGCCAGAAAGACTACCCTTTTGGACAAACAGTTAGCACCTAAAAAAATACTATACTTTTAATTAAATTACTAGGTTCCCATCAGGACACAAGTGCTCAACAGCAGTTGAATTCTGCTCACTGGTTCTATCCCCCTCTATCTGCTAGATCCCTGAAAGGCTTGAATGCCAGAAGGACACTTCCCCTGCTGAAACCTAACTGGAAACTTTCCTGCACTGTCCCTTGACTCTGAAAAGATCTGCCAAGGTTCGATCCCCCTCTATCTGCTAGATCCCTGAAAGGCTTGAACACCAGAAGGACACCTCCCCTGCTGAAACCTAACTGGAAACTTTCCTGCACTGCCCCTCAACTCTGAAAAGATCTGCCAGGGTTCTATCCCCCTCTATCTGCTAGATCCCTGAAAGGCTTGAATGCCAGAAGGACACCTCCCCTGCTGAAACCTAACTGGAAACTTTCCTGCACTGTTCCTCGACTCTGAAAAGATCTGCCAAGGTTCTATCCTCCTCTATCTGCTAGATCCCTGAAAGGCTTGAACACCAGAAGGACACCTCCCCTGCTGAAACCTAACTGGAAATTATCCTGCACTGTCCCTCGACTTTGAAAAGATCTGCCAAGGTTCTATCCCCCTCTATCTGCTAGATCCCTGAAAGGCTTGAACGCCAGAAGGACACCTCACCTGCTGAAACCTAACTGAAAACTATCCTGCACTGTCCCTCGACTTTGAAAAGATCTGCCAAGGTTCTATCCCCCTCTATCTGCTAAATCCCTGAAAGGCTTGAATGCCAGAAGGACACCTCCCCTACTGAAACCTAACTGGAAACTTTCCTGCACTGTCCCTCAACTCTGGAAAGATCTGCTAAGGTTCTATCCCCTCTATCTGCTAGATCCCTGAAAGGCTTGAACGCCAGAAGGACACCTCGCCTGCTGAAACCTAACTGGAAACTTTCCTGCACTGTCCCTCGACTCTGAAAAGATCTGCCAAGGTTCTATCCCCCTCTATCTGCTAGATCCCTGAAAGGCTTGAATGCCAGAAGGACACCTCCCCTGTTGAAACCTAACTGGAAACTTTCCTGCACTGTCCCTCGACTCTGAAAAGATCTGCCAAGGTTCTATCCCCCTCCATTTGCTAGATCCCTGAAAGGCTTGAACACCAGAAGGACACCTCCCCTGCTGTAACCTAACTGGAAACTTTCCTGCACTGTCCCTCGACTCTGAAAAGATCTGCCAAGGTTAATATTATCTTATCCTGTCTGTATGTACTATGTTGATTAGCCATACCAGGTCTACAGCACTACCAGTAATCCCTCAAAGCCCCACAATCAACCCTAAAATACTAAACTGGGTTATTCCTATATCTAAGGATTACCTAGTGAACATATCTAAGTTTCTAGGTCTATTACTAGCATAAATTAATTCAGACACACAGAACGAAGCTCCTTTTTACTATAGGCTCTGTAGCCCAGTTGTCTGTCTTAGATTTTAGCACTCAGAAACTGAGCTTAATCATACTAACTAAGGAAAAACAGTTGAGCTCCCTGCATAAAACATATAAAACTAGAAATTACATAGCATAAACCTGAAGCAGGGGTTTAAACTCTTGACCTCTGTACAAAATTAGCAGGCAATTGGCAGAAGAAAGCTTAATGTGAGAAAAGGCTGCAAAAAGTGATTACTAACAGTATACTACGTAAAAATTGTATACTGAAGGCAAAAACAAGGGTAAGAAAGTATTTAAAACAAACAAATAAAAAAGCCTCATTGTACTTAATGTGTTGATAGTTTTCCACTGCTAGCTGGTTTCTTTGCATTAGCCCTGCTACACTTGCTCTCACTCCGCTTGGGCTCGCTTCGCACCCCACCCTGCCCCCAAATTCCTCCTATCCCAGATGTGCTAAATTTATAGCTACAACTGCCACTCCCTTAATTATAGGACCAATCAGCAATTGTTAGACCCACCCTAACCACAACACTCTCCCTATTTCTCTACTCTGCCCTCATCTACTTCCCTCTCATCCCCATTCTTAAACAATTGTAAGTTGCAAAACCTCTTCAATGCCTCTACAAGCCTCAACCCCACCTTTCAATTCAAAGCCCTCCTACTACCTTTTATCCATGCTGATAATTACGTATTTTATCACAGCTTATGAACATCTCTCCCTTCCAGGCTCCCACTACCCCAGATTACAGACCAATATTCATGCTCTTTCACATAACTTTAATCAGCCACTACTCCCCCTCCTTTCCAACTCCCATATTACAATAACTCAACAGCTCATTCAAGTCAGTTATGTTAACCCTAGAACTAAACACTACTACAAACTATTATTCAAACTTCAAAAACTAATAATTTATTCTCAAATTAACCTCACAATTGATGGGGACATCCTCCCCAACCCAGGACCAACCTCATCAGAAGCATCCAACCCAATATATAATATCCCATCTAGTCTGCAAAACTTAAACATCTCCTCTACCTCTCTCCTCATCTGACACCTAAACATCAGAAACCTAAATAATAAAATCCACTACCTACATGCCCTCTTAGCAGTACACTCCCCAGATATACTATGTCTTACAGAAACCTAGCTTAAGCCATCCACCACTGACAATGAAGTTACTCCTCCAGGTTATAATATAATACGACTGGACTGCACCTCAAAGAAGGGAGGCGGGGTAGCTGTCTTATATAAATCTTCGATTAATGTAACTATTTCCAACTCTCCACAAGTTCCTCAAGCTGATAAAGCTGAAATACTCTTTACAAAACTACAAATTAACCAGCATAAATCTATAAACATCGGCTGCATTATTATCCCACCTGTCAACAACACCGATATCCTTGAAGACATTCTACAGTGGCTGTCCATAAACTCCCCACAAGAAACTATTGTTTTAGGTGACTTTAATATAGACTGGAACACCTGCTCCTCAGACTTCCCTACTACCCACATAAGTCTATATGGTTTTTCCCAAGTCATAACCTCCACCACCAGAACTAGTAAGCCCAATAACAAAGAAAGCATACTAGATTGGATTCTCATTAATAACCCTCGCCAAATGTATAAGGCAGGCACTCAACCTGAGGAAATAAGTGATCACCTCCTAACATATATACTCAGACAAAAAAATGATATCCCTCAAATACCTAGCTTCAGAACTATCAGGAACAATAAGAGCTTCAATCAAACCAAATTCCAATTAGAACTTCAAACATGTAACTGGAATAGACTAAAACTACTCCCATTAGACGAGGCAGCATCACACTTTAACTCCACATTTCTTACAATCATGCACCCACCCGGACCATCAGAACAAAGAAAAAAGTAGCACCGTGGCTGTCCAAAGAAACTAGACAAAAAATCATGAATAGAAATAAAGCCTGGTCATCTTGGAAAACCAATAAAAACCCTAAGGATCAAATAGTATATAAACAGTTAAGAAATGATACTAAGAAGTCGATAATGTTAGACAAAAAAGACTTACTGTAACCTGAACATAAACATCAAAATCAACCACAAAAATTTTGGTCCAGCTTAAACAATCTTATCCATCCAGGTAATACTACTACCCCTACCCCTGCGTCTATCCTCCAAAAACCTCCAGAAAATATTGCCAACACCTTCAACACCTTCTTTACGGAAACTATACAATCCCTTGCCAACCAACTAGGCCCCAACAACCTAGACCCTGTTAACCCCATATCCAATACCCACCCATTCTTTAACTTTCAACCTGTACCAACAGCATTTATCCGATCCTTAATCAAGATACTGAAACCAACCACCCTTTCAGCAGACCTAGTCCTGGCTGAATATCTTCAAAAGGTTGCAAATGCAATAGTGTATCCCATCTCAATATTAATTAACAGAACCATCTCTGAAGCATATATGCCCTCCATCTGGAAAATTTCCTATGTAATTCCTCTCCATAATGGGGGTAACTCCACTGATCTATCAAATTACTGGACCATCACCATTCTGTCCCCTCTGGCTAAAATTATGGAAAAATGTATCCACAAGCAACTCCTTCATTACCTCAATTTGCACAATCTCCTAGCTCCCTCCCAGTATGGATTTAGACCCCACCATAGTACCACCACAGCCCTTCTATCCTTCTCTCAGACAATAAATCAAATCCATAATAATAATACACCCTACTCTGCTGTCTTTCTTGACCTATCTAAGGCATTTGATATGGTAAACCACCAGCTACTCATTCAAACACTAAAACCTCTTGCCATAGACAGCCTAGCAATACGCTGGTTTCAGTCCTACCTAAGTGGCAGACAACAAGCTATGCTATGGAAGGATAGCCTTTCTTCTCTACGCACAGTCACCCTTGGAGTTACTCAAGAGTCTATACCAGGACCTCTCCTATTTTCCATCTTCATTAATGATCTTCATACAGTCATCCCCAAAGTAACCTGCATTCAATATGCAGATGACTCTAGCCTAATCTGTTCTGCCACCTCCCCATTAGACCTGCAGACCTTAACCCAAAATACTTTCAGTGTAGTAGAAAACTGGCTCACTGACAGGCATCTTCTATTGATTCCAAATAAAACAAAACTGCTACTCTTCACCCCCACCTGGAAAGTTACACTCCCATAATTTACCATAACATCTAATAATGGCACAATAATTTCCCCAGAAAGTAATACAAAACTATTAGGTGTAATTGTTGACAATAACCTTAAGTTTGACCCTCACATCGACAAAACCATTAAAACAGTCAACAAAAAGCTAGGATCTCTATATAGAATTAAGGCATTTCTAACCCCAACTGCTAGGACAGTTATTGCCCGAACACATTTACTTTCAACCCTTCTTTATGCCTCCCCAATCTACACAAACCTGAGTAAATCTGACCTCAATAAACACAATAGCTGCTACAATACCATAGCCAGATTTGCTATAGGCTCAGCATATAGAACCCACCACTGTATTAACCTAGGCTGGCTAGAGTTTCCCTCTCAAATCCAGTATAATCAATTAATAATAGCCCACAAAGTCCTCCATCAGCCCGAAAGCACACCCATACTCAAAAATATAATTACCTCTTACAGTAACCTAAAAACTCTCCGGTCTTCTGACAAAATACAGGCACAAACTGTTAAATCTAAAAACTCAGCAGGTGACTCATTGTTTTGCAACTCTGTTGGAACAATCTGGAATCGGCTCCCTGCCAAACTTACAGCAAACCAGACTGTTAACCAATTTAAAACATCTCTCAAAAAATTCCTAAAATGTCACTGGCTGTGCCTCTGTACCAGCCCTGACTAACCAGCTTACCACTCTCTTCACTACCTGGCTATCTGTAAAATAGTCAATGTTTCAGACTTAGTCTCATTCTCATATGTATTGTACTACTGAATGACATGCTACCTTTTTCAGCCTTGTACCACTAAAATGTCTAAGTTCGAACAAGAAAATTACAATGTTAAGTTTAAGTATGTATGTATTCCAAGTATGCATATAATCCTATAATTCTGTACTGGTATCTATATGTGACTGTATAAAACTGCTACTGTTTAACTCTTATGCAGCTATCCACATGTGGAGCTTTTCTCCCTGGGCTTCTGCTGAAAATGGACCTGTGTCCAGTCGGACTATCCCGGTTAACAAATGTAAAATAAAATAAAATAAAAATTAGTTGTCCAAAACTAAAGATTCAGCATCTAATACATAGGGGCATTGTTTACAGGACCTATACCTTCTAGTCTTCATACCTTTGGCTACATTACCTGATTTTGCGTTTGTAGATCTCTCAACCTAGCCTTAAAATTAAATCCAGTTTTATAAACAAATAATGGACAAGGACCCAATGTTTCAAAAATGTTAGAATTCCCCCTGCCTTGGTAACAGTAGACTCTATGCCACCTATAGCAGAATATACTTTTTTAACTTTTGCCATGATTGATGTGTGTGTGTGGGTGTCTATGTGTGTGGTGGGAGTCCCTGCATACATCCCAGCTTTGCTCATGAATTCTAGACATATCCAAAACTAATTGGAGGACAATATCAGAGACAAGTTTGAAATATTTATTTAATTCACTTAAAAAAATAATAGAACTACAGGCTTGTTGCAAAATGCATTTTCCAAACATTAAGAACTATGAAACTCTATTGTACGGAATCAACAACAGGACAGAAAATATGAAGGTGAATCAAAATCAGTTGAGAGGTGTGGTTCCTGCATACCTCTCAGCTTCTTTGCTCATGAATTCTGGACATAAATGAAAATGCCCAAAATAAGGAAAAAATAAATATCATTTTAATGCATTTAAAATTTTAGCAGAACAACAGGTTTTGCATCAGTACACATTTCCTGCACAAAATAAGTGTGCACCTCTAATAATCTGGTAATATTAACTTGTTTGTAATCCTCAATGATCTATCAGAAAATCAAGGACAGAACAAAAAGTAAGAAGCAAAGTCAGAGACATTCTGCAAAACTGGGGACAGTTGAGAGGTGCGGTTCCCTGTATACATCTCAGCTAATTTAGTCAAAACTTGTTGGTATAACCAAAAAATATTTGGGGGAAGACACAAAATCAAGAGCAATCCTTCTAATTCACTAAAGAAGTTAATAGAATAACAGGTTTTGAAACAACTTGCATTTTCTGAAGAAAAAATATGGAGTTCAAATGTCTGGCATTATTGAGTTGGCAGTGATTCTTTCTAATTCACTAGAAAATGAGGGACAAAACAAAAATATGAGTCAAAATCGAGGGCAGCTTAGAGGTGTGGCTATCTGTAGATGCACTTTCATCTCTCTGCAGAATCATATATTTTTGTGGCTATTGATTTCCACTTTTGGCAAACCCAGATGGTTATCAGACATGGCTGCCTGGTGATGAGAGAGGGGAGGAGATAAAGCATAGTTCTCAACTGCAGCTCATTATAAGGACTGCTCCTTATTCTGGATAATTAAAATCCCATGTTTCACACAATTCCACACTGAAGAAATCTATCACATTTCCAGTGTTGTGATTATTTTAATACTATTGAATCAAAACCTGCCTTGATTTACCTACTTTCACACAACGCCCTCACTACTGTATGCCATCTCTATATGTTTGTTTTTCATTAAACTTATTGTACACCAATAATTATTCTTTATTTTACTCCAGTAAAATGAATCGAACAAAAATAAATGTAATTAAAACTGCAGAGGTAGATAATAAATCTGTCAAAACTACATTAATAACAATTTGTTGAAAATATTCAACATCAGGTCTTTATACAGCAGATAGTCACCACAATATACCTAACTATAACACTTACCTACACAATGCTGGAGACAAATGGGGGACCAATGCATATCCTGCATTAGGTAACAAGAGTTAGAAAAGTATGTAATGCAGAATATTTAAACATAATAAACAACTCAACACATTAAAACTTGACTCCAAATCCCTCCTCCCACAGTTCATTAGTTCAGGCCTTTGGGTGGTCCTTGCGCGAGTTAGTGTCTATAAATATTCTGTTGGCCCAGAGAGCCATCACTATTGAATTTACTCTACATAACAGAAGTATAGGCAAAGTTAACACTTTAAATTATTGTTGTCTGGTTTTAAAGATGCAGTAACCACAGCATTTTAATTATGCATACTAAATCCCACAATAGCACCACACTAACCCTGCTACCACTCTTCTACTTTTTTCCCCATCACTATAATCAAATCATTTTTCTCTATTTACTACCTTTTCTGTATATATCTACACATAATGCAATTAAATTTAAAAAAAATAGTATATAAATGAAATATTCCGCTCTATGTACTGTCTGCTTTATGATTTCACTCATACTTATTAAATTCCCATTGCTGTATTTCAGTTTATACTTTCCTCAGCTCACATGGTAACAAATTTACTGGAACTATATATTTTTTTCTATTTTCATGCTGTATAACTATTGTTAGCATAAATGATCTTGTACAAGTGATGTTTTATGTATTATTTTCTATATGTGTTTTTTTTTTAACAATTATGTAATGCAGCTATTCTCATGGTCCTCCACTAAAAATGGGCTTCTGGCCCAGTTGGACACTCCCAGTAAACAAATGTAAAATAAAGTAAATAAATAAATAAATAACTCCCAGCCTGTGTGTGTGTGTGTGTGTGTGTGTGTGTGTGTGTGTGTGTGTGTGTGTGTGTGTGTGTGTGTGTGTGTGTGTGTCTGTTTATCCTTCAGATGGAGTTTTGGAAGGAAAAGTCTCCACCATTTTGTTTGTGAATGGATAACATTTTATTGGCTCAGCATGACAGTATAGCATATCTTTAACTTCTCCTTTCCTCTCCTCTTTTCACTTCTTTATTTTTTATATGGTCTTTCTGCTCAGACATGTCTGCTACAATGCCTTGTTGTACACAAATTACACAATCAAGTTTTTCATTAGATTTTTGAAGCTACCTCCATTCTTAAAACTGAATCAGAGTTTTGAATTTAGAAAGACTTGTGTGATATGTTTCCCTACCCACATACTATAACCCTAAGATAAGCACTTTAAAAACTCCATATCAGCAAAGCTTTGCAGTTAAGCAGTGTCTCATTCGCCAGCTCAATAATGCCCCAATATGGCATGAATTTCAGATCTTTAAGCAATGTTTCTATAATAACAATCTAGGCACAGGAAATTTGTAAATCAGCCATTTTATTATGATTTTTGTCATTTAGTAAACCTACTTTCACCTCTGATTTTTTAATTTAAATCTTGTGTATTTTTCTTTTTTTTTTTTTGAGGGGGGAGGGCGGGGGAATGAATTTGAATTTGTCTAAAATAGCAATATGGCAATGGAAAATAAAATCTCCTACTAATTACCTGTACTCTTTCAAGACACAGATGAAGCACAGTGGATGTGAAGCATTAAAACTGGTTTTGTATTTCCCTTCCAGGTTGACAGGCATGGAATTTCTTCTCTGTGGCATTAAGTGCTTAGTTACTGATTGAATACCCAAGTTTTGTCTTGATATGTAGGTACTATATGAGTTGAGTGATGGTGTCATTTGAGTTTTATAGTTTTGTAGGAAGGGGCAGGTAGTTTTTTGGGCGGTATAATTTTAGATAGAGATGCATTTCCACTATATTGCTTTTAATAGCAGACATAGATTGGGGACACATTTCCTTCTTACTATATTTGCCCCTTCTTCATGACTGTGTAGCCATAATATTAGTCTACTTAAATAAGGAGAGGTGGCAGTTGAAGGCCCCATATGTGGCATATGAGGTGTTTTACCCCCTGCAGAGAACACTTGTAACACGTTTAGCTTTTTTAAACTTTAGTGGTCAGTCAGTTTTGATGGCTCATTTTTAACAAATACAATGTTAGTGACTTTGATATTTCATCACAAATGTGGTTACCATATAATAAGGTAGCCACAATTTTTTCTTCTAGTGTGTTCAGTTATTTTACTTTCTTGCACAAATTACAATCCTTTCTTATCACTCATTTCACTCTCTACCATTTTCTTCCGCTTGTGTCTGTCACACTTCCAAAATTGTATCTTTCATATATCCATAACACTTGTCCTTTACTTTGCTTTATAATTCTGGAATGCCTTCTTCTACTAATTCCGTATATTGCAGTTTAGCTTTCCTTTATCTGTGATTAATGTATATTTAAATTATCCGTTACATGTTCCCTACCACTTCCTATTCATAGCATTGCCAAACGTTTTTTTTCAGGAGTGCCTTTAGTCTCCAGCTATATAAGCAGGTATGCTATTTCCATCTTAATTTCTGGTTTGTATTATGGTTTACAAATACTTTACTGAATTATCACTTTTGATGTGAACTGTGTATAAATATGTGCTATACTCTATTAATATTTATACATTTTTGTTGTTTTAATTAAATGTATTTACTGCCTGTAAATTTTCTCCACTGACTGCTATTGTAAATGGACTTTGCCTTCCTAGACTTTCACACTCAATAAAATAAATAAAGAAACATACAAGCATAATACACATACAGTACTTAAGCCCTCAGATTTGGACTACAGTCTGAAATGTGTTTCATGTATCAGTGTTTCTTATTTACAGACTATTAGCGTATTTGCAGTCTTCACTGTGTTATCAAAAACCCTCTGTGTGTGGGTTACTATCTCATTTCTGACCATAAGAAACATAGTTTCAGTTGTCAGTCTATTCATACCAGGTCTGCCCTTTTACAGACACTATGACCTCTGGAAATGTGTCCCTTTGTTTGCCTTCAGAAGTGACTTAATAATGTCTGTTGTTAACTTTCTTGCAGTATGAAGGATTTATAATTGCTTAAAGTACATCTGTTAAAATGAATGACAATGTGTTTGCTCAATTGATTAGTGACTGAAGCATTTTTCTCTAACATTCTAAGAAGGATTATTTATGCAAGGTATGGAAATAACACCTCTTCTGCCTTATTTAACTCCAAATTGCTGAATTGTAGATATAAATGGGTCTACTTCAGAAGACTGAAAAGCCAAAAGACTGAGTTCCAAAATACTGAAAAGTTAAAATACTGAAGGATGGAATCTGCCCCTTCTCCACTGTTGTGCAATCTTGGAGTTGGTATATATAATTAGAGGAGGTATGGGGGGCACAGTCCCCCACATGAGGGGTGCACGGGAGTTTGCCCCTGCATTTAAAATGTTTTCAGACTTCTGGAGTATATATATATATATATATATATATATATATATATATATATATATATATATATATATATATATATATATATATATATATATATAGATATATATAGATATAGATATAGATATATATAGATATATATATTTATATATATTTACAGGTATGCATCCACCCTACCCCCTACAAATGAGAACTTTACTTCTCGTTTTCAAAGACCTGTTTACTCTCACTTTAACATGGTGCCATTTCAAAGAATGTAGAACATGCATTCTTATATATTTATATTTTCACCATTCTCTGATCAGCCTTAGAGTGAAATTATTAAAGTCTGGAGTCACAGGGGCAAAGTGCCTAAGTGTTTTTTTTGTTTACTTTTTTAGCTTGTATTATAGGAAGAATCCCTCCCATGATTTACTAATCTTCTGTGCAGGACTAGCTTAGTCCTGCATGGAAGCGGCCATTTAGGAACATGAAAGCAGCGCATCATGCATATTAATGAAGGTGCGCTGCCTGAGCTTCTAATCTTACACGGAGCATGTAAGAGTGCAGGGGGCATGTCTGAGAGCAGAGCTCCCAGAATATACATGCCCCTGGAATGAAGAACAGCAGAGAGCCCTAAAAGAATGAGCGAGACCGCTCATAAGTGTTCGCATACCGCCAGCAACATCCCCCCACGTATACAAGAGCAATAGTAAACACAAGCAATATAAAGATCCCTTTTTTATGAAACAGATTAAATTTAACCGTAGGTGCACAGGTTTGCCCATCGCTTAGCTACAGGTAATGCAGCTTAAATGGCAAAAGAGGATAAAAAGGAAGATATATGCAAACGAAGGAGTATAGCAATAGTGTAGTGGGCAGAGCATTCACCTTATGAGCAGTCATTTCCAGTTCGAGTTCCACTGCAGCACACTCCATTTTCCATGTCAAATCATGTCATAACCAATAATTTTAGTTGCATAACCTACTAAATAGGATATATTTGTGAACTGGAGTACTGCATTAAATGCAGATGTGAGGTGTCAGTGTCATAATGTTGCAAAGTCCACAGATAATCACATATGCCCCATACAGCATATGTAAACAGGAATCAGGGATACGAATGGAAGGTAAAATGTGTAATGAATGATAACCCCATACAGCTTCCAAATCCCCCACCTTCCCAAGAACCATCACACATTACTGTCTAAATTAGTGCAGTGGTAAGCGGGAATAAGCACTAGTAAGCAAGTGTAAGCACTATTAAGCAGTAGTAAGCGGGAGTAAGCATATGTAAGCACTAGTAAGCGGGTTTAAGCCCGTTTGCATGGGGGTAAGCAATTTGCACACAGGTTAAGCAATATTGAAGCTAACTCTCTGTAAGCATCATTAACCGGAGGTTAGCAGTGCTTACCCTCACGCAAGCCTGCGCAAACCCACTTACAACTGCTTAAAAGTGCCTTAATCACTCTGTATCCAATGGCCCTTGTTCTGCCCAGCAACAAAATAAATAGCCTTGCAGGTCTTGAACCCAGGACCCTATACACTATAGTCCCAGTAGGTAACCACCAAGCTATCACAGCAGTACACAAGAATGAGGCATCACCAAACAAATCCTCATGATAGTAAAATCAAACTGAACATGTGAAAGGAATCAGTATACAGTCATATGTTCTATAACCTACTACATAACATAAATATGTGAATTGGAGTACAGAAGTAAGCCCAGATGTGAGGTGTAATGGTAATAGAGTGTTGAAGTCCCCTATTACACACAAGGACCCCATACAGTGCATGTACACATGAATCATGGATACCAGACATATATATAAGATGTAATGAATAATAAATCAATGCCAAACAGCAAATATAATGCTAAGTAAATATTAAGCAATGCTAAGCATTGCACAGGCCTGCTTAGTCGGTGTAAGCAATGTGTAGGCCATCTAACTCAATTTGCCCAGTGGAATACCCCTTTAAACAATGCCAACCTTAGGTAAGCAGGTTTGCCCATAGTTTAGCCTTTTCAAAACTGGACAATCATGGCAAAGTGTGGGAATTCGGCCCTACTTAAACCCAACAGGTGGGAATACATCTCATAACTGGTTGTAGCTTCCTCTTGCAGGCACCATGGCATAAAGGGGCGAGGGAGTGCAATTTTGGGTGCAGTGCTGGGGCATCCAGGAGTCCAGAGTCATGACAGGACTCCTTGTCAAAGACCATGAGCAGAGACTGCTGCAGGGCCAGTACCAGGGTTCCCAATATAAGGCGGAAGCCTGGGACCGTCTCACCCGTGACTTCACCAGTGCCACTGGCATACCCCAAACTGGTGAGCAAGTCAGGCATCAATATGCTGACCTGAAGCAGCGTAAGGGGGATCTCTTGGATCAGTGGATCCAAGAGGCTAGGATGGCAGTGTTTGTACCAGCTGTGTGTATCACTCCACTACCTGTTTAATAATTGCCAGCTCATGTATATTATGGATAGGTATGGCTAAATATTCCTCTTATGTCCTTCACAGCGGCAAGTGAGTGGGCCGCGAACCAGGAGGCCCATGGATGTTGTCTGCAGAGGTTGTGACGTGAGGCAGGTTTGTAATACTCTTGCATGTACTGTCATAGGAAATAAATCTAAAAGCATTAGTAAGTTAATTGCCAGTATAAAGCCTGTATTGTTTAAGGCAAGTACTGCATACACCGGAGAATATGGCAGGAAGAGTCTCATATAGTTTGTATGTAAATAAAAGTATAATAGCCTGACAATAAAAGTCTAACTGCTGGACTACATGTGTATACTCTGGTATCATATGGTAATGTAGATTTGAATCACTTAATAGTACTGTTGTATTAAGCACTGTTACCCACGCTGTGCAACATAAATAGAATGTGTAGGAATGTCTGTATATGAATGGTGTAATCCCGAGAGGTAATTTAGTACAACTGAGAGAGACATAGACAGAAAACAGTGAAAAGTCAGACAACAAAATCCGAATAACACATGCAACTGAGATGCAAAAAGTTGTATTTTTTAGCACGCACAGCCATGGTTCGAATACTGGGAGTGGTAGTAGTCTGCATACAGAATCATACCCCACAACTGTACAAATATGTCCAGAATGCCCAGTAAATTGGCCCATATGTGCTGCCTGTCACTCTGTACCCCTGGGAAATCACTGCGATGATACCAGATGTACAGGCAGCAAACAAGAACTACAACTGATTGTCACACATCTACAAGAACAAACCTGTCACTCTAGCAACTCCCCAAACTGTTATGAGAGTAATAAGCCATGTATGTCCTATCTACACCTCCATGTTGTCAAGCTGTGATCAGAGTGTGTACAGTAACAGATTGAGATGTATGTGTATAATACTAATGTGAAATCTGGTACTTTGTGTGGCAACATTCAGGTAGTACTAACAAACATTGCTCCCACAGGTACGTTGGATACGAACACTGTGCCAAGAAATAAAAGCTTGATACCCTGTACTGGTACTGTTTACTTTAGTATTGTATGGAATTGTGAGTGTTGCAGTTGCTCTGAATAATAAGGTATCACTGATCACTGTCACCCACACTGTGCTACATAATATAACTGGGGAGCAGACAGGAAGCTGTCACCCATCGCTAGATCCAGGTCATGGTGCATAGAGAGCTCAATCAGCAGTTTGGAGATCTTCTCCACCAGCTTGAGGGCCACATGTCATGACTAGAGGGTTAGTCTGGCTCTCCGACTCAGCCCCCAGCACAGCCACCTTCAGGGCTGTGAAGGTGCAGTGGTGACTGCCCATGGGTGGGGATATCAGTCCCACTGTTTCCACTAGGGGGCTCATGGGCTTCTGATTTCCCAACACCCCTCCCCATCAAGGCGTTTCCCCCCCACATGTGTCATATACCACCCATGTATGTGTCTTGTTTGTCTCATCTATTAACCTACCCAACCTACCTCCCCAAATATACCTACTATCCCTCTTCAACACCCCACTCTCACCTGAAAAAAAAGGGCAATCTGTTCTCCTAAAAAATCTTGCCCCATACATAGCTGTCCATTTTGCATGTGTCCACTTCACACATGTAATTTGGTCTAGTTGGCATCACAACATATTATTGTTGTTCTCGCCCCTCTTTCAGGGGTTTGAGTGTCCAAATCTACCTCCAAAGTCAGCGTATATGCACAGCTGTTGCTGTAGAAGAAATGGGCAGCTATGGACCTTCTCTACACCCTCCTGCACATCCCTAGCTATTTTCCCTACTGTCTTTCCCTCTTTGTGCCCCTTTTTCACCACTTTCTTATCAACCCTTTTTTCTTTCCTTTAAAGAAATTAGCCCGGGGGTAAGCAGGAGTAAGCACTTTTAAGCAACAGTAAGCAGGTTTAAGCGTGTTTACATGGGGGTAAGTAATGCCTACACAGGTTAAGCAATTGAGAAGCTAAATCAGTATAAGAAACTGTAACTGGAAGTTAGCAGTGCTTACCTCTGCGCAAACCTGTGCAAACCCGCGCAAACCTGCGCAAACCCGCTTACAATTGCTTAAAAGTGCCTTAGTCACTCTGTATCCAACAGCCCTTTTTCTGCCCAGCAGCAAAATAAACAGCTTTTGCAATGCTCAAACTCAGGACCTTGCACATCATAGCCAAAATGATTTACTACTAAGCCATGTCAGATTTACATAACCCTGATGTTTTCACAAACATATCTTCCAGCCCAGTCATTTAACAGTACAGGAAATGTATTTCAACATGTAGATGTGTGTGTGTGTGTGTGTGTGTGTGTGTGTGTGTGTGTGTGTGTGTGTGTGTGTATATATATATATATATATATATATATATATATATATATATATATATTACTATCTAAATAGATATAACATATCAATATATGTAGCTCTTTCTCTCTCTCTCTCTATATATATATATATATATATATATATATATAAACATATATACATACATATGCATACATCTATAGATATATACGTCTACATCTATATGTGGGTGTGTGTATATATATATATATATATATATATATATATATATATATATATAGCAGTATATATATGTAAGCATAAATAAATATCTATATAGGTATATACAGACATACATCTGTAGATAAAAATGGGAACATAACAAAAATATATATGTCCACATGCACCGTTATTGAGTTGAGGGGGCCCAAACAACATACGTCTTGTACATATAGATATCCCCCCCAGCCAAACATGTCTGCCCTGCAATCCAATACCAACTTTTGCAGATCCCATAAGCAAGACCTGACACAACATGGGCACAAGATGTTAACTGTACTCCATCCCACCTCAATGATATCAAGCTGATATCAGTAACATATCATGCAGTTCAGTCTGGCTACCATAGGGAATGTACAATGTGGAAGCAATCAGCATTCCTAGGATGCATATACACAGACACATATATGCAGATACATATATATATATATATATATATATATATATATATATATATATATATATATATATATTACCCTATCGTATGATTTAGATAGCAAACACTACTTCATCTTACCTAAATTATCTAAACCACAAAATATCGAACATACAGAACAGCAATTTTTTTCCCAGGGAAAAAATTTGATGTTCCAAAACACAAACACACAACACAAGTACACCAAAATAAATAAACCACACACATACACTTAACAGAACCATAATTCTAACCCTACACTACTACCTGTCTACTCTCCTTAACCCAACCCTAACCCTAAAGTCCCTAACTACCGCACACTCACCTTACCCGCTCCCTAACCCTAAAGTTCCTAACCACTGCACACTCACCTTACCCGCTACCTAACACTAAAGCCCCTAACTACTGCACATTCACCTTACCCGCTCCCTAACCCTAAAGTCCCTAACTATCGCACACTCACCTTACCCGCTCCCTAACCCTAATTTCCCTATCACACACTCACTTTACCCCGATCTTTTCCCACACTTACCTTAACCCGGTCCGTAACCTCTGTTCACATATTTACCTTACCCCGGTCCGTAACTTTCCCACCACAGTAGAGTAAACAGTGAAGCCATGGAATGAACAACCAAAATCTTACCCTAGGTTAGATTTTGAAGGTCAGTGGCTTCTCTATTTTGAGTTTTCGACAAAAACTGGTCGATATTATAGCATTTGAAGTTTAAAAACTTTGATACTATAATACAGACCCCACACAGAGATATGTATAGGAAGATACATATGTAGAAGGTGCACACAATACGGAACAGCCACTATGCCTACAGTTGCCACCTTACCAACTGTACACTGTATGAGTCACCCATACAAATGACAATTGTTGCCTGCCACATATACCCACAGAGAAGTCAAAGGATCTAACACCACACACAGGTTTGCATACAGGGGAAAGCTTTATTTGTGTACTATTACAGTTGTATATGCCATGTCATAAAGCTGTTTAGACACTGACATAAATATAAACAGATTAATGCAACTGTGAAACAGTTATATTAATACAGTAGTCTGGAAAGGTTTACATATGTTGCTGTCCAGGCTGAGGCCTTCAAGTAGTACAATAGTAAAGACAGACTGGGCCACAGGATACCAATCAATCAACAGTAAGTAATGCAGATGTATAGTCCAGCAGCCTCTATCTATACTATGTACACAATCCCTAGGGGGTAAAGACCTCAGTTGACACAATGGGATGTATCTGTTACATAACAAGGCATAACTGATACTATCACAATCACACTGACAAACAGAACAATCTGTATGGCAGGAGGCAGTAGGCCTGCATTTACCCAAGGTGAATTGTATGTAATGTACATTCAGATACCTTAAGGCAGCTTACCCCTGATACTCCCACATGTTGTAATGGCCTAGGTTAGTTATGGTGCACTCCCCCAGACTCAATAATACAGGGCCATACACCACTGTTACATACACTGGCCTCTGGAGTGCATAAGGGCACACATGTATTGTGTAGATGAAGCCCACACATATATGGACCTAACCCCACAGTATGTGTGGGGGACACAATAGCAGTGGACTGATGGCAGGAATGGCAGCATGACATACTCACAGCCCACTATATAACAACCCCTGACAGCATGTCATATGTACAAAGCCTGACATAGGTGGAGGACAGAGGCTGGAACACAGGCCTATATGTGTAAAACTGTTGTCATACACTAAGCAAGTTGCTGGTGTTACAGGATAGTCTGCAACATACCCTTAGTCAGGAATATGAAGTTAGAAACAGAAATGGATGTAGCCATGTACTGATAGCACTCAAAACACACACTGCCAGTGATATATCTGACACAAGACCTGTGTGGTGGGCACACAAAGCATAATAGACACACCTCTGGCCATCAAGTGGATAGGCCCACAGTTGAGAGCTATGCAGGCAGACTGCATTCCAAGTTAAACTAGTATGTACACACAAACCCTGTAACACCGGTGCTATACAATGCATACAACAACACTACTCACACTCTGCCTGTAGTTCTGGAACCTCCGACAAATATGTAGCTGGTCTCAGTGTGCAGGTTCTCCTGTAAGAGGTATTGCTACCTGCTGTCTGTAACACTGCTGCCGACACACAGGAAGGAAGTCCATCATACAGGAAAGGTAAAGGGACCACATCCACATGATGTAGGGATTTATAGTAGTTGGTTGCCACGACAGTGGTAATTTGAAGTACTACACAGCATACTGCATGCAGGTAGCAAGTGGAGGACACTGATTGGTCTAGAGGCCATCACCTACAAATTCCATGCTTCAATCTATGCAAAGCAGCTCATTCCATTTACTGGAGAGAGACTGAGAGTGAGAGAGAGAGAGAGTGAGAGAGAGAGTGTGTGTGTGCGTGTAAGGCACAGAAAAAAAACAAGCGAACCATCCAGAAGAGACTGCATTCCCAGAACAGGTATGTGAAGTATATATGTATGTAATTGACCATAGTACTTGGTCCATAATAATGGGATAGATGATGTGGAATGATTTATATGTGCCTTCAGGTGTTGTTGTAATGATGTTCAGCTGAACAACTGCTAAGGACAACAGAGTCCATCCCTGTGGGTAGTGGGCCATACCCTTCAACCGTGCAGAGCAGCACTGACTGATAAGATGTAAGCCATCATAGTGTGTGTTGTGTAATGGGAAGTATGTATAGTATGTGGCCAATAGCTGGTGATGGAAGTAATGCCATAATGATGGACACATGGGTTCCACAGTCCACCTCTTGCAGGATACTCAGGTTAACCTGTATTGTACCATGCAGGAATTCCATAGGTGTGTAATACGTTTACCTGCAATCTGGCCCTACATATACCCCCTAATGTCATGCTGTGTCCATATGTGGTACCTGTCTGTGTTGTAGCAAGGCAGAACAGTGCAGCTGTGCAGGAAGGTGTTGTGAGATTGTGGACCTGATGTCTAAATGTACCCCACATATAGGTATGCATATGTGTATATGTATAAATATATATATATATATATATATATATATATATATATATATATATATATATATATATATATTGGTGTACATACATTTGCGCGTACGGCCGATGGTCGAACGTGAAAATGCCGACTGCAGAATGTCAGGATCGCGGAATGTCGAAGCTATGGATGTCAAACCCGAGAATACCGAACGCTGGCCAGGCCACTATACCTCCCTCTCAACCCATGGTAGCTCTTGTTGTGGCTGGTGTGCGATCAGGAAATTTGAATTTGATGTTGCGCGTGACATTCTGCCCATTCGTGCAAATGAGATTTGACAATTTGGTTCAGAATTCCGTCGGATCAAACTTTGGCTGCACGAACAATTGGATGTAAACTATATATATTATATAAATATATATATATATATATATATATATATATATATATATATATATATATATATATGCACATGTGTGTCCACAAATATACAGATACCCATGTGTGGACATATATATAAACACATATATACAACATCATATATATCTACACATACATAGATATATACCTATATGCACATGTCTACATATATACATACATACACACAAACATATATGTATGTTAATACATGTCCCCTATATTACTACCACAGTGCTGCATGGTATGTGCGAGGAAACAGCACATATAGCAATATGCACAGATATCTACAGCTGTCAGTGTGTGCAACATGAATGGGTATGTCACATGGGGACCACATTGCCCTTGTCTGTGAAGTATGGAATGGGAATATGGGGAAGTATGCCAGGTATAGTTGTGGAGGTGGTCAGGGTTGGTAGATATAGAGAACAGCCTACAGGGGTGGTATGTGACACATATGGTGGGTAAACACCCTGGATTGTGTGTGTGGTCTGTGATGTGGATGCCCCATGGGCCCCAATATGGACACAATGGGAACAAGCCTCCCACCCACTGCTACTCACAACAGCAGTCCACATCCCAAAGGTGCCTGGCCTTGAGGCTGAGCAGGAGGAGCATGTGGACCATGTGAATGTGTACTGGGTGCCTCAAGGTGATGTAGCACATCCCACATGTGTCTGTGGAGCCCATTATGGAACAGACCCTGGACCTGACCTCAGGGGACAGGAACATGTATGTGTGTGCCCCCGGGGGGGGAGAACATCCCCTGAGTTGGTTCCACCTGACGGTATTGCTGGACCAGTACGTGAGGAGGCCCCAGGGTGGCTCACACATGTGATGTGGCTTGGTAACATGGGCAGATGAGTTTGAAGAGGTGGTTCTGCTAGCCAATAGTACATATATATGCTATTGTCTCACTGTTATAGAACATATGTCGGTAGTAATAGTCTACACAATCCCGGAACATGTCCAACAGCATGCATAGATAACCCCAATAACACAGAATGTCAGATGTGCAGCAAACACATAGCAAGCATACCACAGCCATATATGGAACCATTGTGGCCCTGACAATGGCATGCAGGTGAATAGTCTGTAACAGGCCAGCAATAATAGTGTCCACACAGGCAACATGGCTACAAACACATTGTACTACACGTGGTACAGTACAATATCTGCCCCACTGGTAAGTATGCTGAAGCCATACCTATTGAGTTGTGTGCACAGTTTGTTGTCACTGATATGGTGAAGGGAAGAACTGTGGTAACCTTGCTGCATGACTTTCTCACTCCTGTGTCCATCTTTTTGTCTTTCAGGCATGATGTCCTGGGAACGCTGCCAGCATACACAGCAGCTGAAAATGAAATTCTGCCAAATTACTTCATACAGCACTGTGCAGTCTTGTTTGGCCGGGCTGCCCATGATCAGCAGGAGTGGACCACCCTGTGGAATGACCTAGTCCACAGGGTCATTGATGTTGGACTGCACAACCACAGTTATGATCAGGTCCAGCATCATTGTTCTGACCTGCTTCGCAATGCCCATCAGTGTGCTGCTGCAGTCCAAGGGGATCACCTCGTCAAAGGGGGGGCCATGCCATCCATCCCCTGACACATGTGGAGGAGCTCCTAGCCAGCCTTATGGCACCTGGCCGTCTGCACAACCACCAACCGCCGCACACCTTTGTGGAGGTGGTTGCCACCCACACACTGGCTGAGGAGCATGCAGGTAAGGCCACAGGGCATATCAGTAGACCACTGTTGCGTATACATCCACATCGGTACAGGTAGATCATGCATATCTGACATGTCATAGATATATTTTGTTACAGCATTGTAGTGATAAACAGATGTGCATATGTGGTATTATTGTGGACATGTACTGTTGATATATTGTAATGCTGCACTCACCCTGTAGCAATACCACAGGTGTGGCCACTGACTTTGCATCTCTCACCCTCTATGTAGGTCCCTCCAGGATACCACCAAGGCAGCAGCCTGTAGCTGGTGAGTATGGTTTATGTCAATGCTTGCCAATACACTGGGTGTGTAATGGTGATGGCATATTCCATGCACATATCTAACACACCTACCCAGAATGCATGCTGTACATGAGCACATATCGTTGCTGTTAAATGCACGGCATCACAGGGGTGACCATGATGGGGTATTGGAAGGGTATGTCAGACACTTGCATGATAACTAACATCCTGTCATTGCGGAATGTGTACACAAGAAGTAACATGGTGGGAGACATGGCCTATGGTAGGGACATGCTTGGAACAACACCCATATACAGTGCAACACCAGTGTATATACCTGTAGGACAATGGCAACTGCTGCAGAGTTACACTATGGCATAGGGCATTACTGTGATCCACATTATCAGCTGGGACTAGGCTGTAACATGTGGTGATCAGTATATGGGACACTGCAAAGTGATACACATGTGTAGGCCTTACTTGTCATGCATCTGCAAAAAGGCTGAAGGAGGGGGGTGTCAGCATGACACACCAGTGCACTGCAGCAGGGATCCTAAGGATGCTAAGAATGGCTGTATCTGCACATAGTCAGGTTCAGGAACTGTGGCAGACATAACCCTACCCCCACAGCAATAGTGATGGCAGTGTGTGAACACCAAGGGATGTGCACATGAGTGGACCTTGCAATCATGCAGATTAGGGGGACATGTGTAGGGCAGACTGAACATACACTGGCATATACAGATGACCCACATTAGTATACCCTTGCCAGGAGTAGTGACTGCTGTTGTACACATAACAAGAGGTGCGACAAACTGTCACGATAAGGGTGTGCACAAATATGACCACATGAAGTGTATGCATCGCAGTCCACTTTTGCACACCTAACACATTCTGTAGACACTGCATGTGAAAGTACAGGACATATGTCACATATCGGGCTCATGTACTGTTAAGATATGCGGTGATGTGGTCCCATGGCAGATCAAGGATGGGTGCGTCATATCAATAAGGGTGTGTACACCCCCCATAGCCATGGTATGCTCTGATGGTTGTCAGTGTAAGAGTATTGGATTGGTCATACATGGTCTGCTGATGTTGAGAGCTGTAAATCAGACATCAGGCATTCACAAATGACATCTGCCCACATATCATCCCAGGTGTGTGCTGCTGAAAAACATAAGATCTGAGAGCATTAAAGCTGACATAACTGACACAGTAGTACACATTCAGCAATGGGTTGTACACCTGTGAGGTGTGGTGCACAGTACATGGCAGGGTATAGAACAGGTGCACAGCAATACTGTGTACATGGATGCAGTGGTATCCAGGGGAAAGGGCATCACCTAGTGACACAGCACATGCATCAGACACATGTATACTGTTGCTAGCATGGATTGACTATAGCTGCACTGCATGCTGTTGTGTACAATATGTTATGCATGTTGACAGATGGGTAATAGGCGAACTGTGTATACTATCATCATGCAACCTCACCTGTGTGTGTGTGTGTGTGTGTGTGTGTGTGTGTGTGTGTGTGTGTGTGTGTGTGTGTGTGTGTGTGCGCATCCTGTTGGGTGGTTAGTTTGTCTGCAGGGTCACTCTGGTGAAGTGGAGGGAGGTTGATGCATGTAGGATGTGTGTGTGCATGTGTGTGTGTTTGTGTGGGTGGCCATGTATGCACATGTGTGATTGTGTGGTGTTCATACAGCAGTACCTCCCTTTGGAATCATGCAGTACATGGACATGGACTGCCACATTACACATCAGGAATACTTGTCATGTATGTAATCACAGGACAGCTGATAGTATAATAAGGCCTGTAGCATGGAACAGGCATTGAGAGGGAAGGTAGACACCAGGTATACCCTTAATATCACATTCAGCAGAGAGGTGACCTTCAACCCATGTATGCAGCACTACAGATGCATTGGGGAAGTACTAGTCAACACCAGGGAGTATATCCATATATTACAGTTGTCACATGTTAGGCTGATTGAGCAGCATATCTGGCATGTACTGAGCAATACCTACACATGACACACCAGTGCATGATATTATGGAGTGAGCATAGTAGCCCACACATATAGGGGCCATGCTCATGATGTCTGGACATACACAGGGTGAACACTGAATGACAGAAGTGAGGCCATCTAAAACCACTACACACAAGTCAGGCATGTAATGTAGTAACAGGTCTAGGCATTTAGAGGACTGATATGTTAATGAGTGGTATCAATGTGTGTATGTTACCAAGTGTGATGCAGGATGGGGAACACATGGAAATATACATGGGACTGTCTGTAAAGTCACGGACAGGTAGGTATTACGGTGATATGTTTGTGTGTGTGTGTGTGTGTGTGTGTGTGTGTGTGTGTGTGTGTGTGTGTGTGTGTGTGTGTGTGTGTGTGTGTGTACTGTTAGGCAATGCTGTATAGGTTTTAAAGTGCGTTTATTGTTTTCCCCCCACAGTTGGCGAGGTGGGTCAGGGTCCCTCCTGCATGCAATCTGATGGTGTCCATACAGACACTGAAGATGATGATAGTACTGTTGAGGCACAGGTGGGGTTGTCAAGGGCCAAAACAGCACTATCATTTGACATCCCCCTTTTAGCCACCCCGACCCCACACACAGTTTCAGTGCCTATACATACCCCATCACCAGTGGCCATAGCGGAGGGACAGCTGGCATTTGGTGGCAGTGCACAGGAAAGTGTGGTAACCATGCCTACTCTGGTCGCAACAGGCATAGCCAGATGTCCGGCAGGGCACCACATAGGCAGATGTCCCAGGGTGCACGTAGTAGGGCCACTGGACATCATGCCCCTGGCAGAGGTGAAATAGCTGGTACCAGCAGGTGCATGTTTCAGGCTGCCATGGTGGTGCAGGCACATATGGAATGTTACTACAGACAGGGCCTGCGGCTGCAGAGGGCTGCTCTCACATCTGCAAGCAACAACTTCCGTGAACTGTCTGGTCCATCCATGCTTATATCGAGCTCATGGATAGATGGTCTGGTGAGATTATGACCCTCATCGACCATGGTATGTCCGTGCCTGAATGTGTGGTGGGAGTGCAGCGATGGCCATGTGGACGTAGGCCAGCAAAACCAGCAGCTGGCAGTCAACATGGACATGCTAGGACATCAAGGGGCTCCCATAGTGGCAGTACCAGCCCCAGCAGTGCAGGGAGGATGCTGTCCACACCACACCACAGCAGGCCACAAGCACATGGTCCTGGCCAGTCTCAGCAGGGACCTGGTACCAACTGACATTTGTCATCATCAGGTGAGAGTAGCACATCGAGGCCTATTCCAGGACATGCCTATGGAACCCCTGGCAGGCACAGTCCACATGCCCGTGGCCAGAGGCAGTGAACTGCACACCCTGCTGGGTATGGTCTGCAGCTGTCCATAGACACCTGTGTAGGTCAGCCACATGGTAGAACTGTGTGCATGCATACCCACACATTATACAAACACACCTAGGGCAACCCCATACCTACACACACCACATCATCATGCCCAGTTCACCTCAGTACACCCCTCACCCACACACATGGTGTCAAATGTCTGGCCCATCCTCGGCCTCTGGCAAACCAGCAACACACCCTGTGCATATGGTGATACCTGTGCCACATCCCTGTCATCCATACCATCAATGCAGGGACAGGCAAATATGGTTCTGATGCACACAGTGACTCTACTACAGTGTACCACAGTACTGCAGTGTAACATGTTGTAAGGAGTAAAGTGTAATGCATATATGTCAGGTAGTGAAGCCGTCCAGCAATGATGCATTATAGCTGTTAGTAACACTGGTTGATTATGGTCTCTATAATGTTATCCATTTGTGTTGTAGGTGTACATATGTCAGCACGAGGATGGTCTGCAGTCATATTCCACAATGGGGAATGGCACTGTGGTGACACCATGGCTGTGACATATCTGGGGTACAGTTGAACACTTGTCACAGGTTAGTATAACAGTTATTGGCTGTGCCACATGGACAGGTGACCTGCTGGGGCATGTATAATCTGCAACCTGATGTAGACCCATCCACATACATGTGCACTTTTACTTGGTAACACTGGGACTAGACCCCTACCTAGGTATGTAGTGATACTGAAGTGTGTGGCTTCCATTGCACACACCACACAGTGTTTAGGGTGAGGTGTGTCCCAGGTTACATGTTACATGCAGAACATCCCCAGACATGTACAGTATGCTAATGGGGATGTAATGGGTGTATATTGACAATACATAGTGTGACATACCTTCATATACACATTAACAGACACATAACAGGCAGACACACATCTGAGAGACCAGGGCATATCTCTGCTAACAACTTGACTGTGTGTCCAATGTGTTACAGGTAGGCTGCACACAGCACATGCATAACTGGCTTGGAATGTGGTATCAGTTACCTTTATGGTTGATGGTGACAGTGGTAACTATAACGTGGTACATGGGACATATACCAGGTGTACCTTGGTGTAATGACAATGTACACAGCACCCACATCCCCTAGTGGTGATACTCTGATATACCCACCATCACACATTGGCCACGACTGCGATACAACCCATTGTAGATTCCAACAGTGATATTACAGGGAGATGCATCTAATGCCCATGCCACACACATAGCAGGGTGTTGCATTGTCATGCCTCACCAATGGGTAGCAACAACACTATCTATACTACCGTGTGGCAATGGGTATTGCAATAGGAGTATATGGCCTCAGAATGCTGCATCCTACAGATAAACGGACATGCACACATACACACACTTGCCATACCTATCAACCCATTTGTACAACACTGTTGTGATGGTACTGCAAGGCTCATGTAGCCTGTATGGAGAGGAGCTTAACAGGGTACATATAATGTCCCATACAGCAGCAACCACAACTGACTATGGCAGTGGGTGTTGCAGTGGTTGTGGAGGCCCTCATGGAATTCCCAAATACAGGTGTGCGAAGACACAGACACTGCTATACTCAATCATGCACATGTACACATGTCAGTACTGGGGTGCATCTCTGCAGGTGGACATAGTTGTGTACTTAGCTATTGTCCAAAGAGAGATGGGTTGTGTAGTGGTTGTGTGTACAGTGGTATCCTGCCACCTGCCATGTGGCACCAGGCAAGCCATCGACAGACACTACTGTGGTGACCCTCAGGGTGGAAGTGACATGCATCAGTCATTCCGCCAGGTGCCTCCTGCACATGGCCACTGAGGTGATCATGTTGACATGCATGCAACATGCATTACAACACATGGTTAGTGTCTGTGATGGAGCCCTGTACCCAAACATGTTCAGTTGACTGTGGTAGTGTAGTGGAGGTACCCATGCCATGTGGTGCATACAGGGTGTTATTCTCCAATATATGACGGTTCTTACACAGCTGGGCAGACATGTCAGTGTCAATCAAGCTTAGGATGCCTGTACATATCCCAGTGGGATACCTGCCATCTGCATATTTGTACAGGGACTGACAGTCATCTGCTTGGTAAGTAGCTATGATGTAGGATAAATGTATTGACAGATAGACATTTGACAACAATATGTATGTGGGTTCCTATTGCATGATCGAAAATTGTAAATGGTGAACGCGTATTGAGTGAACCCGATTGGTTGAAACATCGAAACTTCGCACGTGTAACACGGAAATCGCTGTAGGGAATATTTTCCCTTTACTTCAATGCAATGTGATTTCGGAGTAGGAATATTTAAGTAGTGGGGGTGTGGGGGGGCACAGCCCCCCACATGGGGGTGCAGGGGGCTTGACCCCCTGCCTACAGCATTTAGGTAAATATAATTTTTTATTTTTATTTTTTTATTATATTTTCGAAATTTCAAACATTGCTCATATGGTGTCAACCATATGGTGTTCGATGTTTGAAACTTTTGAAAATATAATATAGACCCTATGTATGCAATAACTACATGTCAGGAGCACTCACTATCATGTGCTGTATAGACGGTAGTCTACAGTTACATTCCACATGTTGGATCATTACCCAGAAGGGGTTATATACTGTAATATGGCTCACACACCAGGGATACAACAGGGAGGCCTCAGAGTCCAGCTATGCCTGCAGGTGTGCCTGTTGTCAGTACTACATTTAGCACTCTACTCTTGCATGGGTAGGCACTGTCAACAGTAGTACCGCCATCATACACTACATGCCATGCACGTACCCTGGGCTACTACCCCTGTATGTAACAAAGTCACATGGATAACAGTGCTGTACTGGCCTCATATATGTCTGTGTCCCAGACATGACACTCGCACCCCTTGCTACAGTAATGACAGCACATAGGTTCATGTATTGTACATGGCATTACATACACTTATTACAGATGCCATTACCCTGCTATGTTATCAGACTGGGTGGTGTGAACTGGTTACCAGGGCTAAGCCATGCTTAGCAGGTATCAACATTGCTCCAATATAACAGCTAAGCTGATTTGTGCACTGGTAAGTGAAACCTACACTGTGTAAGTGCCTGTACATTTGCCCATAACATAGCACTGCTTAGCTTCACGCAAACCCCTACAAAGTAGCTTAAAACTGCTCAAAACTGCCTTAACCACTCTGTATCTGACAGACCTTGTTCTTCCCAGCAACAAAATAAGTCACCCTTGCAGGTCTTGAACCCAGGACCCTGTACACTAAAGTCACAAGACTTAACCACTACACCATGACCACTGTGAAGACAGCTGCTGTTTTTCCAATATATCTGTCAATACACATATTGATTAATATTGAACAATTGCCTTTACTACCACAATTGTGTAGCACTTGTTATTAATATAACTATTGCATCACATATGTTGTTTCAAAATAATGTACACATAGCAGATACATACGGTGAGATACATGTGGAAGAGTATACACAACCATGAGCTTTACACATGACAGGAGTATGGATATATACATATAATAGGTTGATATATGTCTACATGTACATACACATGTATATTCATGCATATGTCTGTATACACATCTGTATAGTGCAACATATATATATGGCCATGTGTCCATCTCTTCGTATGTACATATATATATTTATATGTAGCTGTATATGTATGCACATCCTATGTGTACAGATATGTCTATTTATATAGATATATATGTAGATATCTAGTCTGATATACCTATTACTGTCAATATATATGTATATATCCATAAGTATATGTGCATATGTATCTCTATCTGTATATGTGTAGGCATATATTGCTGTTTATATGTATATATCTGAGTGTTTATATATATATATATATATATATATATATATATATATATGTACATATACATATCCATCTATGTATGTTGATATGTATATGTGTATATAGCTATATAGATATATGGATAATTATATATACATATATGTCCACCATATGTCCTAAACATGTATATATAATTAGACATATATCTATATAGCTATATACACATATACATATCAACATACATAGATGGATATGTATATGTACATATATATATATATATATATATATATATATATATATATATATATATATATATATATACACTCAGAGGTTGGGACTACTGAGGCTGAGGTCCCAACCTCATAGTGCAAGGGGATGTCAGGTATGTAGTGCAGGTATATGTAGACTATTGCTACTGTGATAGGGGTTGTCTTCACAGATGTGTTGTGTGTTAGAGGTCACATCTGCTTTTAACATGTGCACCATTGGCTACTGACAGACATCCTATGGACATCATAGTACAGTACCACTGCTAACACAGTAATGATCCTGTGGAGTACAGCAGAGATATGGCCAATAAATGTGGACAGTCTGACACACTCTGGTCAGTCCAGAGGTATACACAGAACCCCTTAGTGCAAGACATGTGGACCAGACCTGAGAATGTAGATGTTAACAGCCATGTAGATGGGTATAACATGTAAATACGGGTATACAGTTGCCCGATAGGTTATGCATTCACACACCCCTGTCTATCCTGACACATAATAACCACTGGTACAGAGGTGCCATGGCCACATACTACCCACTAGTTAGTGACATACATCTGTACAGCATCCCACTGCTTTGTCTGACATACATAACTGTTATGATGGCCTGGCAGCAGTACATCTGGTAAGTATCTGGACATAACATCACACTGGGTAAGCACACTAAGCTGCTAGGCATGTAACAAAGAACTGTGCAGGCTACAGGCAGACTGCCACAATGCTGGTCTACATTTCTTATGGGGGAATACACATGTACCTGCATATATAGCAGGCTCTACAGGCAAGTCACAGCAGTACTGACATGCATGGGTGCATTGCTTCACGGGTGTGTAGTGGTTGACTGTGCCAGATGGCTATACAAAGCTAGGTGATCGGTATACCTTGGCATCAGGTCACATGACAATGGTCTGCAGTGTGGCTCAGGGGTGTAGTGTCTGGATTGGCCCACACAGGTGGGTATTGTATTCACCATCCAGTCACCTGGGTAACTATTGAGTGTGGCCATTGATGTGCATTGCTTGCCATGTATGTGTTCTTTAGTCCATGACATGCACGGTGTCTGGGATGTGCACACGTCCCATATGCATGTACAGTGGCATATGGAGCTGCACCTGGGGTGTCTGGCCCATGTTGTGTACACAGATTGTTATCATCAGATGTGCCAGTCCTGGCCTCATGTGGCGGGAACTAGTAATGGACAGCAGGTTGAACCTGCACCTACATTGATAGCATGATACAGGTATTCCCTGGTGTCAGTGGCATCTGTCCATACAGGGCATGTGTTTAAGACATGGTATGTCCTTTGTGGGTCACATTTAATGGCACCACAGGTGTAGCAGGTGTCCAGTGGGGAACATAGTGAAGGTGCACTGTCTGCATGTACGTGCCTATTGGACTGATGGACAGGGTGCCATGCCCTCTGTAATCTACTGCAATCAGACCATGGTTACTATCTGTCGGCAATATGCAGGGTACTACCAACATAGCGGTTGTTGCCTAGGCAAGTGTGTTTGTGTATGAGACATGGGTTGAGAGTGTTCTCTGGGTAATACAAGGGTTGCTAACTTTGTTTGCCAGGCCTTGATGTCACATGTAGGGGTATGGATTGGCATCCCAGCCTCCTGGCTATTTCACATCTGTTATCCCTGCAAGGTGGATATTGTGACATATACTAGGGCCACCATATAAGAAATTTGCAAAAGTCACTTCACAATGAGTCCAATTGTTACACATGCACAGCCACCTCCACCCAGTATATGAATGACAAACACAGACACAAACAAACCTGCCATGGTGTGATTATAACTCCTACTTAACTAGTTTATTATACTACTGCACTATGCAGTTATAAGACGTGCCACAGAGATTAGTGGAGTACTGCTTCCCCTGTATTTCACAGTGAATGACATCAGCAGGTTTGCCAAAGTAGGGCATTTGAATTGTGGTGAGTGTGACTAGCCTAAAAAGCATTGCTCTCTACACAGACATAGAAACAGACACACAAACATCCACACTTTCCATGTGTGGGAATAGAACCCCTACCAGAGTACGATATCACACTACAGAATTATGCTGTTATAGGATGCGCCACAGAGATTACTGGGCTGCACCTTTCCTAAAGGTGTATTTCACAGTGAATGACATCAGCAGCCTTGCCAAAGTAGGGCATTTGATCTGTAGTGAGTGTGACTAGCCTGAAAAGACATTGCTCCCTACACACACACACAAACATCTACACTTGCAATGTGTGGGAATAGAACTCCTAATAGAGTACTATATCACACTACAGCATTATGCTGTTATAGGATGCACCATGGGGATTACTGGACTACACCTTCCCCAAAGGTGTATTTCACAGTGAATGACAGCAGCAGCCTTGTCAAAGTAGGGCATTTGATCTGTAGTGAGTGTGACTAGCCTAAGAAGGCATTGCTCCTTACACAGTCATAGAAACACACACACAAACATCCACACTTGCCATGTGTGGAAATAAAACCCCTACCAGAGCACTATTTCACACTACAGCATTACACTGTTATAGGATGCACCAAGGAGATTACTGGGCTATACCTTTCCCAAAGGTGTATTTCACAGTGAATGACATCAGCAGCCATGCCAAAGTAGGACATTCGAATTGTAGTGAGTGTGACTAGCATAAAAAGCATTGCTCCTTACACAGAGACACTCTCTCACACATACACACAGTTGGCATGTCTGGAATTAGAACTCCTACCTAACTAGTTTATCACACTACATCAGTACACAGTTACAGGACGCACCATGGTGATTACTGGGTTAAATCTTTCCCAAAGGTGTATTTCACAGTGAATGACATCAGCAGCCTTGCCAAAGTAGGGCATTTGAATTGTAGTGAGTGTGAGTAGCCTAAAAAGGTATTGCTTCCTACACAGACACACACAGCTGCAATGTCTGGGATTAGAACTCCTACCTAACTAGTTTCTCACACTACAGCATTATGCAGTTTTAGGATGCGCCACAGAGATTACTGGCCTATTCCATTCCCAAAGGTATATTTCAGAGTGGATGACATCAGCAGGCTTGTCATAGTAAGGCTATGGGGAGGGCAGTGTGTGTGCATGGGCCATAACCCATTCATCTAGAGGTTGACACATCACATGCAGGCACACGGAGGGTTATATTCCACAGGTACATGTGTACAGCTGCTAGATGACAACCGCCTTGTACTGTCATGTTACACAGCTAGCACTTGCACCACATAGTCTGTAATGCTGATGGATGCCAGTGGCTAATTTCTACAGTGAGTAACATTTACACATCCTGTGGTTTTAGCCATTTGGCTCTGTGCTGGGTGGGAGAGACCTCATGATGGAT
Organism: Protopterus annectens; assembly: GCF_019279795.1. Lineage (NCBI taxonomy): Eukaryota > Metazoa > Chordata > Ceratodontiformes > Protopteridae > Protopterus > Protopterus annectens. Next base: position 295,797,303 of record NC_056731.1, read on the forward strand.
GGCTCTTTGTCACAGTCACTCTCTTCCACACATTTATGAATGTCTACTTTTGGCTTATTATAGTGTGTTGTTCTTGGATATATGTCTGTATTCCTATCCAATGTGTGTGCAAAGCATGACTGGTGCATACTGAGGAGTGTATGCACTAAATCTGCAACTGTCAGATATGTACAGTCCACTGTTGTTTGCAGACATGGGCTTCATTTGTTTAAGTGTGTGAGCAAGTCCAGTATGTCCTTTCAGTATGTTGTTGTCTGACATTGCCTTCATTTCTCTAAGTGTGTGAGTATGCCCAGTATGCCCTTCTGTATTTAATGTGTAGATCTATTCCAGGTAGTTTGTACTCCAGTGCAGACCTTTGTGTTGTACACCTACAGGTAGCAAACTGTTTCTGCAGGGTATCCATAGATCATTTGGCAATATGGGGACAAACTGTGCAAGGGATAGTTTGTACTGTAGGTGATTGTGTCTGTGCTGCTTCTGCTCACAGGCATCAGCATCCAGGGCATTCCACCAGTTCCTGGATGCCATGTCAGCACATGCCGGTGAGCACGTATATTTCCTCACCACCAGTGAGGTGTTGGCCAGCAATATGCATCTCTTCCACCAAATAGCAGAATACCCTGAGGTATGTTGGGAATGTTAGCAGAGATATTCAGACATGTGTACTGTTATACACTGTGATGTTTTATGTCCTGAAGTACTGTCAGGTGGACATTCTTGCTCACAATGATGTCCTGGGGAACAAGGGTGAATGCAGTTGTGTCCGGTATTGTGGGCAGACACCTACATATTCATGGTAAGTTATGCCATTCTGGAGGGGGAGCAACAGACACTTGCTGCTGGGTCTATGTATCCAGTTCAGCACCTTTATACAGTGCTGGCAGAGGATCCCATTCTTGTACATCCATCGACATGACAGTATGGCCTTATCTTGCTGTGGCAATACCTCACAGCTGTACAGATTCACACAGGTTACCCAGAGGCAGGGGCCATGAGTCAGGACATTACCCCTATTGTGGTATATGGGCAGGTTTGTAGTCACCCATTTATGTGTTTTCAGCCAGGGATAGTGTGTGCACACAACTATGTGCCGGACCTTGCACATTCCATGCTGTCCATGCTCCCACCCTCCCCTCTATTATTCTATCCTCTTCCATACATTATGCATACATTCTCTGATACTTTCCCTAAGGTTATCACCTCATCACAGCTGTGTTTTGGTGTTGGTCCACAGTTCATGCAGTGGGACATGGTGGACAAATTACTGTGGTTTGTCCACAGGGCCTTGCATTTGGCTTATGTGGAGTGTGTTATGTTGTTATTTGGGTGTCCATGACTTAACATGCATTGGCAGTACATGTGAGACACAGGTCTTTGGCAGAGGCCTGTAGACAATTTGGTGGTTATGTGGGCCAGCTGTAGCAGGCTGTTACATCCTGTCAGTCCTACAGTCCCAGACCACCATACAGTATATTCCCCTGGGGTGACAGGGTAGGTGTGCTAGTTGACAGGGTAGGTGTGCTAGGTGTTCATGCCAATACTTTCTATCAGTATTGATTAGGTGTTGTGGATGATAGCAGGGTGCTACCTAGAGCTAAGGCCACACCTGTATGGGACACCTGCACTGCATGCTGTATTCTTTCACTATTGCCATATACAGGTGGGGTCATATTGTACCCATTCCCAACAGCAGGGATACGACCAGAGAGATATCTGTGGGTTGTGTTTGGGTGAGCTGGGTGCATGTGTGCTATGGACACTATGTGCATCTGATGCACAGATATGCATGGGGCATTCCAGTTATGCTGGCATGTGCAGGTACATCAGCTGTTTCCCAATACATCAGTCCTATCACCTTTGTGATTTGCAAGTGTTTGGGCAGATTACACGGGCATACCCTACCACAGGTGCAGATAATGTGATGCATAACTGTATGTACAATTCCAAGGCTGTGTCCATTTCACAGTTACACATTATATACTGTATGTCTGGGGTATTTTCCCCTGTGTACTGTTTGTATATCTAGCCCAACAGCCATGCCATGTCAATATTTCAGATGGTGACACATATTACCACCATACATTTACAATGGCTTATTGCTAGCATATGTTATACTGGTGAGAATTCTCTTTAGCACTGCAGTTGTGAGAACTTGGCCCTGTCATCAGCAGTACTGGGCAGTACCTGCATATTGTACAAATGCTACAATCTATCCTGCTACCTTGGTCACCTTTGGGCATCTGTGCTCCACTGGTATTATACCTACACATACATGTTATTACATTTCTACATAGGATTTTTGGGGGGGCACACCTGTCTGTTACATGTGTACATCAGATTGGGGGGGCACACCAGACTGTTACTACATTTCTAAATAGGATTGGGGGGCACACCTGACTGTTACTACGTTTCTAAGTAGGGTTGGGGGGCACACCTGACTGTTTCTACATTTCTACACAGAATTGGGGGAGGGGGCACACCTGACTGTTACTACATTTCTATGCAGGATTGAAGGAGGGGGCACACCTGACTGTTACTACATTTCTACATTGGAATGGGGGTGGGGGAACACCTGACTATTTCTACATTTCTATATAGGATCGGGGGCACACCTGACTGTTACTACATTTCTGTATAGGATTGGGGGGCACACCTGACACTTGTACACATTTGCTATGACTGTACTGTTATGTCAAGTACTCCATTTCATTCTGTATTCTAACCTATCATGCTGACTAGAGACATATCAGTGTACCACAGGTCTTAGGTTTGATTGACCTACATATTAGTTTCTGACTTCCTACCCTTCAGAACTAATGTCCCACTGCCTGACATGATGTAGTCTGTCTGTGTAGGCCTGGAGGGGGGGGGGTTACCCATAGCCATCATTCAGAGGCCTTAGCACAGCCTTTGCTTGTGTTTGTCTACACCTGTCCTGCTGGCTGAGACTGTTGGGTATGTGAACCTCCATGACTGGCATGTGTGAGTCATATGGACACACATGTGGCCCAGCACATTTTTGCAGTGGGTTTTGTTGCCATACTGGCTGCTATGGTGACACCAGTATTTGTTAAAATCTCACGGTGTCACCATAGGTGTCTACTATCTGCTGGCATACCATTCAGCCACCCGATTCCCTTGCATGCTCACATCCATACCATAGATACAAGTAACAACACATACTACTCCAATCAGCAATTGGTAAGGAGAGTGACTTACCTTGTGGGTGTGCCAGTATTGAGGATGGTGATGGGGGATTCCTATGTCGGATGCACATAGTACACTCCCTATACATGGTTGAGCACAGGTAGTGTCATGTTTGGCATCACTTTTACTGTATGTGTGAGTCAGATAGAGGTATCATTCCCTGGGTCCCTACTGTGTCAGTGTATGTGCTATGCATTGCCTCTTTGCCAAGGCCAGGTCATACTGGGTATGCCTCCATCTGCATACTGGGGCAGGCTCAGGTTGTTCCTCCTCCGAGTCACTCCTGTGCCTGTGCAGTTCTTGGCATTGGTGGAGGACTGTGGCCCTGCCCCATGCTGTAACTGCTGCAGCTGTTTCCACAGGATTATATTGTGTAGCATGGCATATACGATAACAATTTGGGTACATGTAGCTGGTGAGTACTGCAAGGCTCCACCGGATGTGTCCAAGCACTGGAACAATGACTTGAGCATCGCAAACACACACACTGTTATGATTCTGGTCTGTGCGTGTGCCTTATTATGGAGTTCTTGTTTGGGTGTGTGTGCATTTCTGATGGGTGTCAGCTATGGCTCCAGTGCATAACCAGCATCCCCCACTAGGTGACCATAAGGGATGTCCCCATTAGAAAATCTCTGGTACAGCTGCATCAGATGCCAGATGAGGGAATCGTGATAGCTTCCAGGGCAGCCAGCACATGTATTCATTATAATACCCTGGGCATCACACACGACCTGGCAGATGATGGAGGGGAAGCCCTTGTTGTTGACATAGACCCTACCCCACTCATTGGGCAGTGCTTTGATGCATATGTGCGTGCAGTCTATAGCACCCACCACCTCAGGGTATTCTGCTATTTGGTGGAAGAGATGCATATTGCTGGCCAACACCTCACTGGTGGTGAGGAAATATACGTGCTCACCGGCATGTGCTGACATGGCATCCAGGAACTGGTGGAATGCTCTGGATGCTGATGCCTGTGAGCTCCACATGATATCCACAGTTGGGCTTTGGGAAGTACCTGTGGCTAGTATTTCTAGGCCTACACATACCTTGGAATCCACTGGGATGGGTTCCCCTCTGTTAGTTCTGTGTGTCAGGCGTGACCGGCACAGCTCAACAATTTGTTGTAGGAGGTCCTAGCACTCCACTATCTCCAGCTCATGTAGCCCCTGATAGGCTACCCTGGGTCTGTACACCCTTCTCTGTCTCCTCACTGTGGGTTGGTCGACAGCATTCTCATCCTCACCACCCTCAGCCTCTTTAATATGTTAATGTCTGATAGCTGCTGCAGCCCCTATCATTTTGTTGTTTTTGTTTGTTAAAAGTTCTCCACTTGTATAAACTGGTGGTGTAGAGTATGTGGGAAAAACAGAGGGAAAGGTGTTTGCATGGTTTATAGTAGTGTTCTGGGCTGGGCTAGTCTGCTGCCTATGTAATTGGCTGATTCTGATACATTTCACTTGCCAGCTATGCTAGTTCTCCCTGATTACTTTCCTACTGCTGTTTTCCCTTTCCATTGCCTTCCTGTTTAAGCCCAGGTGCATGCCACATAGACACAGTGCTCAAATGTGCACAGAGCTGCTATTTCCTGGTTTTTTTTTATCCTTTAAATCCCGGTGCGCAGCGCGCACACCCACTTAGGCAATGTAAAGAGTGCTAGGCAGCCTCAGAGACACCTCCTTGCTTAGCTCTGCTAAGCTAAAGGCAAACCCGTACCACATGGCTCTAATCCACTTACAGTATGCCTGATACACACCCTTGAGATGTCAGCTAACTCCTAGGTTTGTACCAAGCTATTCCTGCTCTTACACTGGTGGGCCCTGCCTAGCATGCAGAAGAAATCTGGGATTCAGTATCATTCCCCTCATTTGCATAGGATTGCCTGCTGATGCATAGTTACATGTCCCACACTGAGCCTCCTCCCTTAGCAACCACTATTCACTGGCCATGCTGTCTTCTGCCTGCCATTGAGTATAATGGCAAAATAGTGATTTTGGTTAGAATGCTCATTTTAGTTTTTTTTTTCTTATTTTCCTCCTGATCCCATTTGCGCGCCACTGCCCTACGCTTAAACAGCCGAGATCGGCTAAAAAAAAAAATAAAAGTTGATTTTTTTTTTTAATTTTTGCAACTGTTTTCCATGCCAATGGCCTTATATTTGGCCATTGGCATGCTTTCTACTTAATAGCTACCCTTTATTTGGAGCTGTCATGTCTCCATTTTGTAGTTTGCAGAAATGTACTCCGTTACTGGCGGAGTACATTTCTGCAGATTACACTAGTCCTGCATGACCAGTTTACAGCTTCCTGGATCGCAATTTCACCTCATTTGCATGGATTTCTCCTGTAAATGGGGTAATTTGCATACAGGGGCTGAGTCCGTGCAGGATTAGTGCAGGAGAGCTCATGCACATCTCTACAGCTTATTCCAGGATCGCACGGCAGACATATTGACTTGTGGAGCTCCTGCACTAGTCCTACACACTGTGCAGGGCTTGCTGAATCTGGGGGCCTTTGTGCTGCATTAGTTTACATTTACAGTGATTTTCTGTTTCCAGTATTCTCCTTTCAGGAAAAGTGTGGGCCACTTTAACTGAATTCAAGCATGTATTTTTATACATTTGTATTTTGAACAATTGTGATTCCAGAAAACCTGCTATAATTTGTAGCATTTATTAGTATAAGGAAATATTGACTGTCAGATGGATGGAGGTTTGAAACCCACTAGTGCCCACTAATGTAGATGGAGTTGGCAATCAAACAGCATTTGAATCTCACCATTACCAACCAGTGTGAATGACCACAAGAGGTATGGTCTTTTGAGTTACACCACTGGTACCAAACAGACTAAAGAATTAAAAAAAGACACATGAGTATGAATACTAGAAAATTCACTAAGGCATCTTGTCCACAAGAGGATGTAGGATATATGCACCATTTTTCTGGGTAAGGGCCTTCATCATCCATACCAGTGAACCAGCTCCACACTGAACACCAGCAAGTAGAATCATTTGTCTTGATGACCCCTTTCTCACCATGCTGTTAGTGGCTTCCAGTGCTCACTTTCCAGTAATACCTGTACTTTAAATAGACTCTTGCATTCACGCAATTAAACATTACTTTCCAGGGAAGGCAGGTAATCTTCTTGAAAACAATATCATCTTGCCTGGTTCACAGTATAGGATGGAAACCATGTATTCATTATTTCAGTCTTGTTAAAAAGCCATATAAGCATAAAAACAAATGACTGTGCAAAACAGTTTTTGGCCAGTGGAGGTATATGCCAGCAGTTTGTTGGTGGTTAATAATAAATACCCACCCTTTCATTAGTTAATAATAATAATAATAATAATAATAATAATAATAATAATAATAATAGTAATAATTACTGATGACCATCCACAACCTTTTCAAAGTAAATAGGTATACTTTACTTAGAAAATAATGAGTTAACAGTACAATAAATGCTTAAACATACAGGGAGATACTGAAATAAACAAGGAAACAGAAAATATTTTGAACAAATAGAGTGCAAGAAGGAAAACATCTAGCTAGAAATAACTTTTTGGATACCTCTGGACCACAGTAATTACTGGGTATTATGCTAAACTTATCCAAATTTCCTTGCAGAGACACAAAGGTTAAGCAAAGTCACAAGCTTCGGGGTAGTTCCTGCTCTCCATCTGTTCCAACCCAGTTCAACTACTATATTTTTCAGTAATCTGGTTTATAACTTTTTTCCTATGGAAACCAGATGTGTAATCAAGCAGGTTTTCAACATTAACTTAGTAATGGCTGTTTTTTCTATACTGGCTAACTATCTTTTTGAATAATCTCTTATTTGCTTTTTCATAACCCTTGGCTTTGTGGCTTAAGAATGGATGAAGTTACACTTTACACTTCAATTACAAATAAGTAATTTCATACATTTTTTTTTTCTTTTTCTTCTTTTTACATTTACATAAAAAGTCAGAAACTTGAACACATTTTCATGGTGCAAAAATACACATATTTCAGATTAAACTTTATATAGATGTATATATATATATATATATATATATATATATATATATATATATATATATATACATACACACATATATATATATATATATACACACACACACACACACACACACACACACACACACACACACACACAGCAAACAAAAGAGGGGAATTGACCAGGTCTCTACTTTGCTCTTTGATACTACCTGCATGATCATGATCATGATATTCCCTCCTGCCAGGTAAGTATGCTCTCAACTTGTCATATAATGCGTCAGCCTTTTATAATGCCTATGTCGCCTATCAGCTTAGGCAAGCTTGCTTTTAATTAAGAAAAGTTATCTGTTTCTATTAATAAATGACAAATCAATGATAGAGAAATTACAATTAAACATTTTTATTTATTTATACTATATTTATCTTTTTAACAATTTAATATTTTTATCAGATAAGTGGAGAGGACCTCTACACACCCTTTTTCATATACATCTCAGGCTGATTACGGAACACATGCATAACTATATGCAGGAGTGCCTTCCTACTCCAACACATAGGTAATCAGATAAACAGTTGAGTTGATGCACTCTCCATTTCTCTGTGTCATTAAAAATATAAAAATGTAGTTAAAATCAATAAAGGTTGTAGTTGTACTTCCACTATTCTCCCTGGTGTGTCTGTGTTCATGCATGTTTGAAGGAGAGGTGATGCTTTAGTACACCTTAACCAGTTCTCCGCTGCTTCAATAGTTTAGCAGTAGATCTCCCAGAAAAAAATGACTTGGATGGTCTAGGTTCAAGTCTTAGCTATAGCATGCGCATCGTTAGTGCTGTGCATTTCTACTTTGACCAGGGCCTTTGTCAGCTAAAACTTCTAATTGCTATAGCAGCATATTTGAGCTCTGTTTTGGGTGAATATTGAGTCACTCTTGCCTTTGTCTTCCTTGAGTGTGCAACAAGAAGCCCTTGGCTAACTTTAAGCTGTACTTCTTAAGGTGTAGTGTTCACATTCCTAACTAGACACTTTTCTTATTACAATTTTCCCATGTCCATAATACTTCTTTGATTTGATTTGTCATTCTTACAGTCCCTGGAAAAGGGCAGCCTTTGAGAAGGGTACCATCTTCCTGTAAACAGGGGTAGCATAATGGTTAAGGTATTTACAGTACAAGCGCAGAATGCAGAGCTTGGTTCTCACATGGAGTAATTGCCTGTGCCTCAAGTGACCCACAAGCCAGTTAGCCTCACACTAAACTATGAACTTTACAGCACTCTGTGCACATATTACAACAGATCATTCTGCTGCTCACTTCATGCAGTTTAATAAATGGTACTGTAAGCTACAATTAATAATAATACTTATCTCAACATTTTTTATACTCCCTTTCATGTACACCTACATTTTGACACCTTGCCTTTTCTAGGCAAAATGCACCACTATCTGCTTTCTACACACAGCAGTATTCTTAACTTTATGTATAATTAAAAAAATGATGTTGCAAAGTTTCCTCAGCCCATATTTTCTTTTCTTTTAGTTCTGCTATTATGCAGCTGACATTGTTCTTGATTTTCACTGGTAAAATACTGCTGCATATCTTTGTTTATACAGACATAATTATGTATTCTCTTTGCATCTTATCACAAGGACATTATAAAAAAGGCATGGATACTATTAGCATGCTCTCCTAGTTACCCAAAATGTTACTAATTAATTATCTAATTAAAACTGCAGCATGCTACCTGCTGCTCTTGTACTATTAGCATTTGCAGTGTTAATTTTAATTTTTTATTTATTTATTTATTTTTATCAAACTGTGATCCTTCCAGTAAAATTACGCTGCTCTTAGGAAAAATATGGCTATTTTTCCTTAACAATCTATTAAATTATAATCGTAACAAATACCCACATATAAGCAATTTGAAACTGTGTCAGCAAACATTTTATATTTGAAAAAGCATTGTCAGAATGTTTTTTTATAAATATCAGTTACTCTGCTGTTCAGATGTTTATTCCAGGAAAAAAAAAAGAAAGAAACAGTATACAAACTTAAGATCAACATTATTTCATATCAATGTGTATTCAGGCACTAGCACTTAACATAGATTATCTGAGTTGTAAATATGCAGTCTCTAAACAGGAATAGCAAAAGCTGTCAGGGATCATTGAATATTGTTTAATTTACTGAAAGATGATTAAAACAAACTTACAGTTTAACATTATTCATGGGGTCAACAAAAACATTTTAGCTAAAGAGCAGGAAAAACACTATTTGCAGATTAATTGTTTTGTTTCACATCAATCCAACTGAAATAGAAAATGAGACAAGAAATTCCTTTTTCTTATGAAACTCCGAAGAAATGTGTTAGCATGTAAAGAATTAACTTAGCTTGCAAAGAGCACGATAGATAAAACAACACTAACTAAACTGATCATTACATAAATAGACATGAGCTGCATTTACTGTTGGCAGATGCCTGCAGCAAGACTGGGATGCTGGGATGTAGCAGTGAGGAGATGTGAACAACTGTGCTGAAATTTCACAGAACCTAAATTCATTTTGGCATACGGATAATCAAGGGTCACAGATTACAAATAACTACTAGCTCATATGTGGGCTGCTGATTTTTATACTGATAGTTACCCTGTAAATATTACTGTCCATAAGTGTCAGCTTGTACACATAGCTTAGTGAATATATATTTCCTTCTGAATAGTATTTAAAACTCCACAACCATGTATGTGTGTATTCAGATGTGTGCATCTCTGTTTGAGTGGGTGTGTGTATATGTGTGTGTGTGTGTGTGTGTGTGTGTGTGTGTGTGTGTGTGTGTGTGTGTGTGTGTGTGTGTGTGTGTGTGTGTGTGTGCGTGTGCGTGTGCGTGTGTGTGTGTGTGGATAGATAGATAGATAGATAGATAGATAGATAGATAGATAGATAGATAGATAGATAGATAGATAGATAGATAGATATAGTATTACTTCCCTCGGTAGACAATGTTAATGTCGGCAGAGGAAAATATCTGCCACATGCAAAGAAAAATAAACACATTTTTTGTAGGGGGGTAATGCCCCCTGCACCACTTCCCCCCTGCTAATTATATATACTAACTCAGAGATCACACATTCTCCAGGGGAAAGTGAATATTCCCTACCCAGGGATTGTTGAGCTAGCACACCTGCTGACCATCTGCATATGTCAGCCAACTGTGGTTGTTAAGGAGCACTGACAAATATATATGTTTCTTTTTTTATAAAGCAGTATCGATTTCTTAACAAGTTCTAAGAACTTTATTGTTTTAAACCCACAACTAAGATTGGCTCCAGTTTGTGATTCTTTTTAGGATTAGGGAAGGGAGGAGGATTTTAGGTTTAGGGAGTCATTAGGATTTAGCTCAGAGTTAGGTTTTAGGAGCTCTTCAGAATTGGCTCAGAGTTATGGTTAGGGAGCAATCAGAAATTAGCTCAGTGATAGGGTTAAGGAGTGAAGGGAACTTGTTTTTAGGGTTAGGGTCAGGATTTTAGGAGGGATAGTTAGCATAGTGATAGTGCACAGGAATAGGGGTACTGAGAGCTTGGAAACTAGCCAATATGGGTGAGTGGCAACAGGGAAGTATGCAGCAAACTAATTGTATGCCCAGCACTTGTAGAAGACTCCTGCTTCTGTCCATTAAAGACACAAGTGGCAGATCACAGGTGAATTTCCAGTTTCCCATCCATTAGACCAGTTTACACTTGAATGAGGTTAGGGAAGAGCTCTTCTTCATCTGGATGGGAAGCCTGTTACAGAGAAGGGATATTCTCTGAGATACATACCTGTCCCTCTATTTATGTTACAGGGAAGGTTTAAGTCTCTGGAATGGGTGGTTCTGATGCTATTTGTTTTGTATGCATGCAAAAGGTCCATTATAGTGGGATACAAGGTATAGATCTCCCCTCAGTAATCTGTAGAGGACAGAGTATAGGATCATAGGAAGTTAATAGGCTAATGGCCCTAGGGCCCTTACAAGCCTAGCCAAGTTCTACACTTATTTCAATGATCAGCATAAATTGTCCCTGTCTAAGAGGGACACAGGCGGACCCCTTGGGTGAATTTACAATTACCCATCCAATCGTCCAAATTGCATTTGAAGAGGGCCAGTGAGGTGCACTGTTTCACATGAAGTGGGAGTCCATTTCAAAGGTGTGGTAACCTCTGGGAGACAAATCTGTTCCTCCAGAGGTTCTATTAATGTCACATACCAGGTTAAGTTCTTCAGAGCGAGTAACCCATGTACCATTTAACTTGTGGATATGCAGCATTTCCAATAAAGCAAGGTCATAGATTGCCTTAAATGCAAGGCTTAGATTGCCTCTGAATAGTCTGTATGAAACAGAATAAAGTGACAGTGATTTCAGAAGACTCCTGTAGGACAAATGCTGAAAACCTTGAATTTTCCTTGTGAGGAACCTTTGTGGTCTCTCCAATTGCTGCATGTGCTAGGAAAGGTACATAACAAAAGGGGCATCCTACTCAATTATTGGCCTGATGAGGGAAGTGTACAGAGAGGTTATTTTCTGGATGCCATACCCTTACTTATAAGATGAGCAATACAGAATGCCCTTCTTACCACTGTGGAGCCATGGTGATCAAAAGTAAGGTTACTGTCAACCTGTGTGCCCAGGTCTCTCAACACTTAATGCATACTTAGGGTGTTGTTACTGATGTGGTAGTTAGCAGGAACATCGCACTTACTGAAAAGGATGATAATACATTTTTTGCACTGAGTTTAAGGTCATGACTTTGGCAGCAATCATTTGCTTGTGTAAGACCCTCTTGTAGGATGTTGATATCATTTGTAGATTCTATGACCGCTCCCAGTTTGCAGTCATCAGCAAACCCTGTCAGCCACAGACCTTTAGTTTTAGCTTGTACTTCAGAGAAATAGTTTCCAAAGAGTAGAGGCCCTAGAACTGTTCCCTGTCGAACACTACTGGTTTCAGGTCTGCTGATGGAGGTGGATTCTCCTATTTTGACTATATGGGTTCTAACAGTGAGGTAGTTAGTGACCCATTTAATGATATAAGGGTTGATACCTAGCTGTGTGAGTTTGTCAATAATGCCTGAGTTGGGGATAGTATCAGAAGCCTTGGCTAAGTCTGGGTAGGCTGTATGAACAGATTTACCCTCGTCCACGCCTTGGTGACTGTCTCAAAGAAGTCCACCAGGTTTAATAGGTTTGATCCCCCTTTGACAAATCCAAACTGAGTAAAGTCATGTGTTTAGAGATTACATATATCTTTGTTGATAAGGTCCATGATGATCCACTCCATTGCCTTGCAGATAAGGCTAGTCAGGCTAATAGGTCTGTAGTTCCCGGAGTCAGCGGAAGGACCACCTTTGTGCAAGGGAATAACGGTGACCATTTTCCATTCAGCTGAGATGAAGCCAGAGCTTAGACTATGATATAAAAGAGTACCCAGTGGTGTTGCTAATTCTTGTTTGAGCCTATATAGGATGCAATTTGGGATAGTATCAGGTCCCATAGATGCTGTGTTTTTGGCCTTAGAGAGGGCATTTATGATCTGTCATGGGGTACTTGTGGCAGAGACGGGGGTGGGGTGAAGTTTTCACAGGACCTGTAGGCTAACAGGTAAGCTATGTCCTCAGCCTCAGTATATGTGGTATCATTAACTACCAGTTTGGCACAAATCTGGCCCTTTCCTATTAGGTTACAGATGTAACTAAAGATTGCTTTGTGGTTATCCTTAATTGAGGAAGCTAATCTGGATTGTAGTTTGCTTTGGAAGACTTCACAAGAAGTCTTATTTGATTGTTTAAGCTGAGGAGGGAGTGTGTCCAGTTTAGGGCTCACTCCCTCTTACTCTTAGACAGAAATTACTTCCTCTTATTGTAAAGCCTGTTAATGGCAGTTGTCCACTAGACAGGTTTGCTCTTCTTGGAGGAGCTTGTTTTGGTTCTATCAGGTATAGCCGAGTCAATGCAGTTATGCAGGTGTTTGTATAAAGTATTGGTGTAGAACTCGGCATAATTGCCAGTTCCATCTGAGGGGCAGGTGCAGTATAGCTATTTATGCCATCCCATAAGCGGTTAGAGAAATTTTTTAGTTTAGTTGCTGTTGGGGGGGCTCAGGTGTGATAGTTACTTCAAATGATACTGATTTGTGGTCAGATCTCACTAGGGATAATCTGTCAGTGGGGGTGCTACAGTGGTTCCCCATATTGGTAAGCAGCAGATCCAGATGTTGGCACCCCTTGTGGGGATGTCAACTAGCTGGTCCAGTGTATTGGAGTTAACAAAGTCAAGGAACCTTTGGGCAAGTGAGTTAGTGCACAAATAATTTACCCAGTCAATGGATGGGTAGTTAAAGTCCCCCAAAACCAGGGTGTTCAGACTATCTTGATAGACACAAGTAGATCCAAATTGGCAGAGTAGGTGTCCTGATTCATGGAGAGGGTCATGTAGCTGGCAATGACATGAATAGGTGTCCTACTAACAGTTAATTGCACCTGAAGTATCTCCATGGAATCATGCTGTTTAACCAATCTGGAGGTGTATTTATCTTTAATCAATATCAATACACCACCTCCTTTAGTTTTCATGCCTTCAGTTTGTGATTTGAACATGTAGAAGGAGGTGTAGCCTGGTATGGTTGGGGTGCTCTCCACAGCCTTGAACCAGGTCTCTGATACTGCACAAATTTCCAAATCATCCAAGGTGAGGGCTGCTTCCAGTGAGTGCAGTTTCATGTTAAGACTCCTAGAGTTTAGCAGTATAACCTTGAGGTTGTTTTTAGATGGAGTTTTTACGTCAGGAATTTTGTCTTTGAGACACTGTCTAAAAAGGCACTATGTGGGTGGCAAGAATCTTAGCCAGTAGCCAAAATCCCAGGGGTGACAGATGAAGACCATCTGTGGCAAAGCATTGAGGTCTGTCGATCATGTCATCCCAGGCTGAAAGATATTGTATCCCCTTAGTATGATACCATAAACTAAGCCAGTTATTGAAGGCAATCATTTTCTGTTTGTATTGATGCATCATCCTAGGTGAAGGAAAAATTTTGCTCAGTGCTAGGGACATACCTCCCTGAGACATATAGTTCGAGAAATCAGTCATGCCTCTCTTCATATAGTTCAGAAAGTTATGTCTCAAGTCATACACACCAACATGGACTATGACAGAGTCATAACAGTACCTATTTTTGAGAGGCTTTAGTGCATGTGTAATATGGGAGATCCTGCCACTTGACAGACAGCTGACTGTGACCTTCTCCTTATCCAGCCTGGTGAAAGGGACATCTGTGTGTCTCACAATGGAATCATGGTGTGACAGCTATTTTGTGTATTGTGTTCTGCAGAGGAAGTATTATGTGTAGCATGCCTGTGTTTGGGTATAGTGATTGGGCTTTGAAGCAATCCTCAAAGAACATATTGTTTATACCCTGTATTCTTTTGGTGAGGAACCTCTGTGGACATTCCTTTTGTTGCATATGCCTGGTCAGGTACATGCCCAAGGTGACATTGAACTCAGTGATGGGTCTGATGAGGGCCAAATACAAAGGAATGATGACTTACTTGGACCTGGATGTCATACCCTAGTTGAGCAACTTAGGATGATTTCCTTACTACCTTAGAAAAGTGTTGATTGAAAGCCAGGTTACTGTCTACATACAAACCCAAGTTCCTGACTATGTATCTACTCTTAAGGGTATATTGTCAATGAGGTACTATCCTGGGGTAGCCTATTTTTCAAAAGGTACTATTATGCATTTCTTTGCAATGAGTTTTAAGCTATGGTTCTGGCACCAGTTATTTATCTGCATTAGCAATTCCTTGAGGATATTAGTGCCTTGGAAGGGTTCTATGACTGCTTCTAGTTTGCAATCATCAGCAAACATAGTTAGTCAGATGCCTTTAATGTTATCCTTGAATTCTGAGAAGCAGATACTAAAAAGGAGGAGAACCAGCATAGAACCATGTGGGATTCCGCTAGTTCCAGACCTCTTTGTGGAGCGGGACTCCCTTATCCTAACTTCTTGTTAGGCAGTATGCAGTATTTTGCCCTTGGTGTCCTTTTCAAAGAAGTCTACTAGTTTGAGTAGTCACAATCTTCCCTTTATTAAACCAAACTGGGTTGGATCCAGTGTCTGAAGGTTCCCTAAATCATTATTTATCATTTCCATGATAATATTTTCCATTGCTTTGCTTATAAGACTAGTCAAACTTATATGTCTGTAGTTTCTGGTATCCATGGATGGCCCACCCTTGTGCAGAGGGATGACTGTTGGAGATCTACATTAATGTGGTATGAAGCCTGACAGGAGGCTATGGTTGAAAAGTGACTTCGGTGGTCCTGACAGGTCATGTTTCGTGCTATTTAGCTGACATCCTGAGATATTATCAGGGCCCATCAATATGGTGTTCCTGGCCTTAGTGAGTGCACTTGCTCTACTAGATTGAAGAGGTAGTCTTTATCCAGTTGGGCATTGCATTTCCTAACTTTTACCTTGTTTGTATTCCTTTCGTTGTGCAACTTATTTATGTTAGGACAAGGTTGGCTGTTTGAATTTGTTATCAGCGTATTTCTGATGGGCATAGCTGCTTCAATGATTAACATTATGATTAATGATTAACATACTTGCACATAGTTTGTTTACTATTTCATATAGGCAGCTGGCTTTCTATGATTTGGTAGAGCTTGAAATTTTTCCAGGTTAACTCTTAATAATAATAAGATTGTCTTAGAATAGCTCATAATTGCTTTGAAGTTAGATGAGTTCATGGGTTTTATTTTTATTTTGAAGGATACAGCTTTATTGTCTGACCTTACCAGAGAGGATGTTATGGGTGGGGTGGCGGGGGAGGGGTAGAGAATTCTTCCATATTTGTGGGAATTAGGTCCAGTATGCTTTTGCCTCTAGTGGGCATGTGGGCTATATGATCCAAGGTGTTTGTGTTGAGGAATTTTTGAGCCTATGCATTAGGGGTCATATATACATACCAGATTATGGTGGGGCAGTTAAAGCCGCCCATGAATGTAGTATTGAGTTGAATGGTGAGTATCAACAATAGATCTGAATATGGGTTAAGGTTATACTGGGCCTTAGAGGGGGGCCTGTAGCTTGCAAAGATATAATATGAGACATTGCCTGTAGTAATTTGGGAATGGAGAAGGTCATGTGTATTATCCTGTTTGACCAGCCTTGAGGTGAGTTTGTTTTTGATGAATATTGGGACAAATCCACCTTTAGTCCCTGCCCTGTGCTGTAGCTGGTCTAAATGTGTCCAGGACATTGTTGTTCTGCACTGCTGAGGTACACTCCATGGCTTTAAACCATGTCTCGGTAACTGCATAGATGTCTACATTCTCCAGGGTAAGGAGAGATTCGAGGGAGAGGAATTTCCTGTTAAGATTCTTGGCACTAAGCAGTAATACCAGCCTCTGGATGTGTATATGTACCTGCCTCTCTCTCTCTCTCTCTCTTTCTCTCTCTCTCTCTCTCTCTCTTTCTTTCTCTCTCTGTCTCTCTCTCTCTCTCTATATATATATATATATATTTATATATATATATATATATATATATATATATATATATATATATGGGTCTGCTTTTTCTTGTTGAAAGATCATTCTTTCGAAAAGGAAAAGTATGACCCCATTTACATGAAAGTGGACTCAAATGAAATTGCACTGTTGCGAATACTGGTTCACCGAACCGGTAATATTAACAAAAAAAACACTGCAGCACCGAAGCACGCTACAGTGGGGATAAGGGAATATACCTGTTTCCCCACTGTAGTGCAATCTCAGAGTTAGTATATATAAAGTAGCGGGGGTGATGGGGCACAGCCCCCTACATGGGGGTACAGAGGGGCATGCCCCCCTGCAAAAATGCCTTTGTAGTGTTTTTTCTGTTAATATTACTGGTTCGGTGAACCAGTATTCTCGAAAGTGCACTTTTGTTTGAGTGCACTTTCTCGTAAATGGGATCATACTTTTTCCTGTTCGAAAGAATGATCTTTCAAAAAGAAAAAGTAGACCTATATATATATATATATATATATATATATATATATATATATATATATATATATATATATATATATATATATATATGCCAAGTGACTTTTGGCTGATATTGGATTCATTGGCTAAATTTAGTTGACTCCTGTTTAGTCAACCACAGAAAAGCTATATAAAATGTACTTTGCCCACCACAAGACCCATTATTGTGCATGTTCCAGCGATCTGATATTTTATGATTTTGCCTGAAAGTGTCCAATTTGAAATATGCAATTAAAATCACAGATAACATGCAAAACCATGAATTCATGCATATGTACACACTCCACAACTACACGTGAGGGTTTTTAACACACACACAAACACACACACACACACACACACATATATATATATATATATATATATATATATATATATATATATATATATATATATATATATATATATATATATATATATATATATATATATTATTATTATTTATTATATATATATATATATATATATATATATATATATATATATATATATGTATAGGTTTACTATGGTTTGTGCGAATGACAGCCTGTCAGCAGCACTGCTGCCGAAAATCAGAATGTCGTGCACAAAACATAAATGGATGTGATAGTCGAACACACTTATGCGAATGCAGTAGTGCATTCGCATAAGTGTATTCGACTATCTACATGGAGATCACAGTGCAGTGGGGATTGGAAATTCATCCATATCCCCACTGTAGTGCAATCTCGGAGTTAGAATATATTAGTAGCAGGGGGTGTGGTGGGCACAACCCCCCACAGGGGGGTGCAGGGGGGCTTGCCCCCCCTGCAAAAATGTGATATGTCATATAGGAATCTGATTTACATCAGTTGCTATATGGCTATCACATGATGGTTTTGGTAACAATGTCGACTGAAATGTGTCAATCATTTGGGTCAATATTGTGGCCAGTCGGAATGTTTGTGTTCGGGTTTACTTTTCGTTGTATCGATAGCATCATCACTCAAAACTGAATAAACTGATGCTCATTAGAATACTTACAAGGATGTCCGATGCACTGTATATATTCAATAATGCAACATTTGTCTGTCACAGTGACACCTTCAGGCCCTTTTCTGCCTCCATTTTTCCATGTCTCACAACAATGATCTTATCAGATCATCGTAATGATTCACTTTCATATTGATGTCACTCATGCAGCTGGTTTTCTGAATTTAAAATATTTTTTCCATTGAAAACATAAAAGATGCTACTCTTGTAATTGTACTTCGACTTCATCTCATTGTACCTTTCTTGGTGCATGCCATCTGGCTATTTCTTATTAGCAACTTGTCTCCAACACTGCAAACCTACTGCTGACATGCAATGAACATGCAGGACTACTGTTTCATGACTGAATGAACTTGCTGCTACTTTCAGGAAATATCAGGCAGTAATGCAGGCTGTGATTTTTTTGCAGATAAGACTGACTCTGGGATACAAAGGAAGGTGTCCTGGCTGCAAGAACATGCAGTTAACTTTGAGTAACAGGCTGTGAATGGACAGGATGGAGCAGGAGGAGGTAGACATGAATGGCTATTACCAAGTCATGCATCTAGGGTGAAGAATTGCCTAGCTGTTTACATACTAGCAATAACTCCAAATGGAGACCTGTTGAACAGGCTTCCAGAATTAAATGCCATCATTGCTGCAACAGCTGGCATCAGTGAAGTGTACATAGAAGCATGTTGGCATGGTATGTAAATGCCAGCATAGAGCACAGTGTACACTAATGTCCCAAACTCACAAGTGGTACCAGTATTCGCTGCACACAGAAAGAAAAAAAACAAGTACATCCTTTATGATAGATAACCATCAGCCACCTCTGACCTCTTTTAAGATAAACTATTGTAGTGACCAACAAGCCATTTCCACTGAAAATGGGAGTCTTCCTCCACAGGATGATGTGGCATGTCGCATTTTATTGGATTGTGGAATGAAAAGGTCGGTTGTTGGCAAAATTACTAATGATCAGGTTGCAAGACAGCCACATACATACACACATACATAAATAAATGAGTAAAGTTATACAAAACCTTTGTTGTATTTATATATGTGTGTGTGTATGTGTGTGTGTGTGGGTGGATGTGTGTACAGTATATAGTGTATCAAGAAACATTGTCAAAAGAGTGAATCACAAAACAGTGATTATTTTAGAGAGAATCAAAAGTGATAAAAAATGCACAACCTAAAAGTAATGTTTTTGGTGGGGGTGCAAGCACCCCTGCACCTCCCACACCCCTTTCTAATTATATATATATATATATATATATATATATATATATATATATATATATATATATTTATATAAAACTGCACCACAGTTTCATGCAAAAAGCTGCCAGCAAAACTGTCATTCAGAAGCACGTTCATTCATATGAGTATTCACTCATAAGAGTTTGCATGCTCCTGGATGGCAATGACATATAGAGATATAGATGTATATTATACATTTCAATTTCACTATTAAAATAAACTAAAATAACTAGGTGCATCTTTAACAGTAAGAAATCATCAAATGTGAATTGAAAAACATGATTCAGTATAGTCCAATTATACTTAGAGCTATTTTAAAAGGGATTGAAGTTTACATAAATTCTGTATACTATCTGCTTCAGTTTGTTCACTAATATTATAATAATAATAGTCTCCTTCTCTAGCCAAATGAGTATGCATTGGCATAGACAAATGCTACTTTCACTGCCTATTGCAAAAAAAAGAGAGTTGTGGTCACAGCTTTCTGTTAATGCCATATATTTATGCAAACTCCACATACTCTTTTATACTCCAGTCAAATGTCACAGAATAGCACTTATCACTGAAGAGTGGTATGTTGCTTTTTGATTACATAGTAGGTCAAATCTGCTTTCAACTCTAAGATGCCAAATGTTGGCTTCCAAAATGATTTTATAATGCTGCATCATGATTTCTAATCAATGTAAAGTGCAAAAATTCAGCTCTCCACTTGATAAAATCTGTTTCCCATCGCCATGTGCATGTTATGCTGTGTTGTTGTTTATCTTTTATGCTGTGTAATATTGTTAATTTCATTGCTTGTTTGCTGTGGAGACACAAGAGGAGAAATAAAGATTGCAACACAGATATTAGTGTAGTACCTTAAATGCACCATCTAAATGCTGTGTTATGCACTTGCTATGACAGAAAAGCATGTTGCTTTCTCATTAGACAAAATACTAGTTTCCTGTTCTATGGACTGTCATCCCAGTTGGATATCATATATATTTTTAACTGGAATGGAATTTTTATTTTATTATATTTGCTTTTACTGTCTGAGTTGGTGTCCTGTTCATTTATTTGGGTCTTTTAGTGTTTTGTCTTACAGAGGGACTGGCTGTCTGCAACAGGGGAGGTAAACTTGATTTAACAGAATAACTTGACTGTGAAGAAGATCATATTGGCAATGGTATCAGATATAAACAGAGAGGTGTTCGGCATTCAACCTTGTATAAGGGATCTTCGGAGGATGTTATTCCACTTTCATACTCACTGTCTTCCTTGCTTATTATTAATGAGGAGGGATAACACTGTCTTATACAAAATGAAAGCATAGCTAACAAGCTAAGAGCAAACAGCCAACAGAAACAATAATATTTTGAATGAGACAGTAGTGACTATTTCTGGATAAGTGCCGGTTTCAGCAGTGGATAAAAATAGCAACACATCTATGGATCAATTTGTTGTGGGTCTTTTATATATTCCTGATCAACTTTCTGCAGATGACAGCAAGAAGGTTGTAGCCATATGGAAAAAGGTAGGAAAAACATTTGGTATCTTGAATTTAGTTTAAAACTATACGAGTTCCTAGAGGTCTGGGGCTGACAACAACAGTCAACACAACAGGATCTGATGAAAAAGTAAGACCTAAATGGAAAAAGGTTTTAGGAAAAGTAGGTTGTGAGTGGTGGTTCATTTAGTGCAGCCAAAGATAAACTGGCAGAGCAATGCTTGGAACTTAAAAATAATATGGATAAAGATAGCTATGAAACACACACATATTCATTATTGAATAAGTTAGATAAGAAGGAAAAAAAATTAAACTTGCTAAGAAGAAACAGATTAATGGAGATGTTAATGATTATGGACACAGGCAATCAATGGAAAAGAAGCTGAGGTCTGAGAAGAAAGGAACCAATCACAAAGAACGTCACAGAGGTGGAGTTTTTTAAGACCAGTGCATGATGGCTTTGTTCACTTTTTGAAGGATTTCAACAGTTCTGTATTATCAACAGGGCCCAGATCCTTTGATGTCAGTAAACAATATTTTTCAGAGACTGGGCCTACCAAAAAGGTGGATAACTGGAACAAGACTGAAATCAACAAAGAGTAAAATATTCAGGGAGACTACAATCAATTGATTGGAAAGTCCAGGATGTTTTATAACAACTGCAATGAAAGCAAATCCATTTTTTAGACTTAAATTATATTTATGTTCAAACAATGTGGCACCTAAAATAAAGTTGTAAGTAATTTAAAAAAAATGTTAATGTTGCAAGTAAAGTTTTAATGGACATTGAAAAGGCAGTCTTACAGAACGGTTTAGCTTTTATTCCTTCCAAAATTGAAATGTTTATTAACACTGGTATAGCTCTGAGATTATACACCCTTAAACTGAGTTTGACTGTATATTTTAAATCTAAAGACATGGATTTCAACACTGACAACAGTTATTTTATGTGTCCTGGTACTTTTACTCCCACAAAGTTGGATTAGATCTGCCTTTTTGAAGCCTTGTAAAAGGAAGTTCTTTCATTTAAATAAAGAACACACAAGGTAACTCACTTCCAAAAATATCAGACTCCAGGCAGGTAAGGTTATTAGTGCTTTAGTTTCCTTTATTCACACTCCAAAATGGAACTTCATCAGATACACTCACCTTACCCTCTTCTCTCTTTTTATATACAATTCATTAAAGCAATTGCCCCAATCAACACACTTTACAATTAATTAAACAACTAATTAAACTTGAAAGTTGATTCCTCCATTTAAAAACCATCAGTAGCCATTTTAAAAGAATATAAATGTATATACACAGTTTCCTATTCTTGTTAACCAAGCTAATAAAATTCATTTTATTTAAGAATACTTTTTTTAAAAAATCATTTGCTTGTTGAAATTAATTACTTGTAAATGTAAACATTCTCCTAATGCATTTGTTAACCTTAAAAGAAACAGAAGAAACAAAGGGAACACATTCCTATTCAAATCTCTTCTTCCCTTAAGTGTAATAAACTACTTAGTGAAATTCTGTCATTGATTCCAGGGAAAACTGTTGCGTTTAATAAACCCTGCCAATATGTTTCCCTGTATTCCAAAAAGCAGGGCCAGTTTCCTCCTCTCTCTTGTCTCTCCACCTTTTCCAATACACAAAAAAGAAACTTCCTAAAATCTTTACATCCCATAGTATGTCTATATAGGGTGTTGTTTTTGTCCTGTCTCCTTATTGCGTATATATGCTGATATATTCTCTTTTTTAGTTAATTCTCCATTTTTCCTATGTAGTATGCACAACAAGACTGGCACAGGGCTACATACACTACTCATTTTGTATTGTAAATGGAGGAATCAAATTTCAAGTTTAATTAATTGTTTAATTAATTGTAAAGTGTGTTGATTAGGGCAATTGCTTTAATGAATTGTATATAAAATGAGGGAAGAAGGTAAGGTGTGTGTATCTGATGAAGTTCTGTTTTGGAGTATGAATAAAGGCAACGAAAGCGTTAATAACCTTACCTGCCTGGAGTCTGTTTTTTTGGAAGAGAGTTACTCTTTGTGTTCTTTGTGGACATTTGATTTGGATTTTTTTATTTTTATTATAATTTAAATAAAGATGAAAGACAAGGACAATTTTGTTTATCCAAATATTGTAATATAAAATAATGAATGATAAGAGGGGCTTTGGTTGTGATGGACACAAGTGATTATGAGTCTAAGATGTTGAATATATTAAATGATGAAAGTTTGTACAAACAGGATGATTTAGAACATTTTCAGATGGGTTATGACAGGACTGATGTTTTTTGCAATGGGCTGTTGAAGAGAATTTAATTCATAATAAGGTGAAAGATTATTTAATTGTTAGTTTTCCCAGTCTAGTGGTGATTTTTGGTATTCCTAAATATCATAAATCCCCCTTTAATGCCCAGTTGTGTCACTGCTGAAGTCAAAGATAGAATCTTTAGCCATATACGTGGAGCTTAAGTTAAAAACAGTGGTTCTATCAATCAAGTATTTCATGTTGGTCTTGGCTAACTGTATACAAAAATTAAGTGATTTAGTTTTTCAAGTGACGATTGTATAGTTACAAGTGGTATATATATATATATATATATATATATATATATATATATATATATATATATATATATATATATATATATATATATGTGTGTGTGTATGTATATATGTATATGTTTATATATGGTTATAAGAATTGATCTTTTTTAACATAACTTTTTAATTGCTTTTTTAATATAGTTTAAGGAATATTTAACTGATGGTAGATTTTTTTTTACTACTAGAAAAGTGGAATTCACTTCCTGCTTAGAGTTATTTTAAGACACAATTACTTCTTGTTTAAAATGAAGTATTGCTGGTAAATATAAGGTGTGGTCATGGGGGCAGTGATGGCTCTTAGTTTTGCAAACATCATGCTAGATTATTGGGAAGATTTATACCCATATGATACTATGTTTTTGATTTTTTGCAAGACATGTTTAACATTTATTGATAATACACTTTTTATATGGTCAGGAGGTGAAGTTCTGTTGGAAACATTTCAAAATTATTTTAATTCTATAACAGCCTTCCTGAAGTTTACTTTTCAGTCAACTAAAAGCAGTACTGTTTTTGGGTTATCAAATTATAAAACAGTTTAGAAAATGAGAGAACACTTACTTCCATTGCAAGGAATGATGTACAAAGCAATAGTTATTTAGATTTTAGTAGTATGCACCCTGCACATCAAAAATAAACTTTTGTAAAGGATCAGTTAATAAGAGTAAGTAGACTTTTGGGTACTGACCAGTTTTTTTGAAGGGGATATCCCATAGAAGTGATTAATTAGTTAAGGGATGAAGTTAAAGAAAAAAGGAAAAACCTCTATAGAGCCCTTGGATGAGAAGGAAGTTAATAAAACATCATCAGCAACAATTGGAGGACTTTTGTGGGGCAATTGTTTGGTTAAGGAAGTAGCAGGGGAAGCTCCATTTTTTTATAAACAGAAGGATTAGAAATGTAATTTTGAGAGAAAACAAATGACACATCTAATATGAAAATGAAAGGCACTCTTGCTTGTACTAAATGTAGTCAATGCAAGTTTATTGCTAATTGCCCTTCCTATTACTGTATCAATACAGAAAGGAGTTATGCTCTGCTAAAATATTTCAACTGCACTGCTAATAATGTTGCTTATGCTGCATAACACCTCACTTGTCAGTATTTTATATAGGAAGGACAACAAGGAAATTAAATGCTGGAATTTACGAATGTCTGCATGCTACTAAGAAATGAAATGGTAAGAATGCCCTTTACAAACATAGTTCTAAGTGCACAGAACACATTTAAAAAATATTTTATTGTCATTGATGCAATAGAGCCTGATATTAGAGGGGGTGATGCAGAGGACTTCCTTGATGTTAAAAGGAATATAAATGCCAAATGGAACTTAATGCTTTAAACATAAGAGGTTTAAATGAACACAACATTTCAAGTGTATTAAAAAAACAAAGACTGAAAAAGAAATTGTAGTAAATTAGATATTTTAACATGCTTAAAGTTATGGCTCCTTGATTTATTGTTTAATTAATTGAAATTAGCTCTTTAAGGTATTTAAATGTGGATGTACAGTAGTTTATCAGAGAAATAATTTCCTTGATGAAAGTGCTTACACTGGTCTTGTCAATAAAGTGTTTTAATCAAACAGTGATGCAGAACATATTTTTTTATTTTATTTATTTTAGTTTTTACTTTCCAAGTTGTTGTTCCATTCATTTTTTTTAAATCACAGAACAGTATAATGTCTCTCCAGTATATAGAGCACCAAATATGTTTCATATTCCCCCATCATATTCCCAGTTAAGCATAATGACACACACATCATTGATTTTGCATTACACAATGCACCATATAAGTTTCCCATCCCCATTGTGCTCAGTTGGATATAGCAGAATAATATGTTATCGCCGAAAAGTGCTTTGTTGTCTTCTAATTGCATGTTATACCAAATTAGTTTCTATTCCCTGTCTGTTTAATATTAGTAGCTGAAAGCTTATGTTAAATTAAACAGGTGATTCCTAAAGATTTAACTTAAAATCTTTTGCACAACCTTTCTCTCATATAGCTAGCACAAAGCTTGTACACAATGTTTTGGCCTGTCATTCACACCACATTATGAACTAGACTGCCCACTACATGTTTAGTAAAATTACTTCAATCTGCCGTTCAGACAAGTGGCCACATACACTCAGAACTTGCTTTGTAATGGGTGTGTTTTAATGTCACATCCACCTATATAATATATTAACAGTAAAGATGGGCAAATTCTGAATGGGTCCAATCTGTCATATATCCTGGTGTTCTGATAGTAATTTAAAAAATAATCACCATATTGATACATTATGCTCATTAACACATCATAGGTTATAACTTGTTTACTGTATTACTTCAATCTATCTACACACAGAGGAAGGTACTAGAAGATATATTCCTATTATTGTTAGATTACAATTTTGTTGTGTGTTTGGTTGTTGTAAGAATGAACTTCATATATTAACCACGGTATATCATTACATTTTGAATTTTTTTACTAAACAACTACACATTATCCATCATTATAAAATTATATAGGTTGTCTGAAGAACAAGCTTTAGAAAATACGATTTTGATGCATTTTAGTAGTTTTGTCTATAAATTATTCCACCATTAAACTTCAGCTATGTCAGTAATTTGTCTCTTCAGTTTCAGTTGTGATTAGATCAATTTATGTATCCGCTGTGGAGATCCCTTTGTATAGAAAAGGTATACCATAAGAGTCAGCTTCTTTTAGAGCATTAATGCTTTATAACTTGTTCTTTGAATTTGATTCTACACATTTTATTAATATAGAGGATTATGAGAGGGTTATGGATCATAACCTGCTTGTTATGTGTTAATGGACATGTATGTCAAGAAATTTACTCAAGAGGTGAATTTCTTGGTATCTATGTTCAGACCAAATAACAAAGGGTTATGATTAGAGACCCAATCATAATTTTTATGCATGGAGCTTTATTTGCTCAATGATCTACTAGTTACAGAAAAAAAAAATGCTAAGTGTTTTGACCACTATCAGTAAGGCATTAACATTCTGTCTTAAGTTACACAAAGTCAGGGACATATTACTGATAAAGACAGCAGGCAGAAACAATTTATTGTATTCACCCTCTGTCATTTACTGGTCAATAGTGGCAGATTTAATTGCCTAGTGAAATACCCGATCTTAACAAATGAAGGAGATGCTTAACATTTATTAAGATCCGGTCTTGCGTTATAGAAGCTCTTAAAACTGATTTATCTTTTTTCCAGATATCAGAGAGTAATCACTGTTTTCCATGTACTGCAATGTTTTTAAGAGGAACTTGAAATTTTTATATGTACATTGCAATATATGTATATTTTGGACTTTTTTAACCACAAGGAAAATAATAAAACTAAAGTTAAAAAATGTATTTAGCAATTAATGCAGTGCACACTTGTTAATTCAGCTCATGGTATAAGAGGTTTCATTAAACTGTGCCACGCTGCCATAGCATTGTCATAGCAAGAATTTTATAATTTACAAGCTATCATTAAGTAATTCTTATTTGCTCAAAGACAGCTTTTAAAATGATCATTGATAAAAACTTTGGGTTCTTTTTTTACTTTTTTCAAATTTTTAGAGACAAATTTAACAGAGGATTCTTAATGAACAATTACCTTTGTAGCATACCACATTATATTCTCAGTGGCAAATATAAAATATTAATGGCTTCAATTCTTGAAATGAAGTAGGAACTCAGCTTGCTGTGGCTGAGATATTATTAGTCTACTAAGCTTACTATCCTTAGGAATGTTTTGTGTGTGTGTGTGTGTGTGTGTGTGTGTGTGTGTGTGTGTGTGTGTGTGTGTGTGTGTGTGTGTGTGTGTGTGTGTGTGTGTATGAGTACCTTGACAATGCTACATGTTTTCAGCCTGCTATTCCCTCATTTATTCTAGTTCAACTCAGCACTTCACTGGAGCTGAAGGACCTTTCTGAGACCTAGATGATTGTCATGGGACCATAATGAACTTTGCTCTGTCCTATACCCAAAGTGACATCATTTGTTGCCTTAATAGATGCAATAAAGGATTCTGTCATTCTGTGTTTTTTTTTTTTTTTTTTGGAGGAGGGCATATTTTTCCAAGCAGCAAACTGTGTTTGTATATTTTCTAATTGCTCATCTACTATATACTTATACAGGGAAACCTTCTGAGAGTATTGAGACCCAGTGCACTAGTAAAAGTGGTGATCTATGTTTTTAACATAACTATACACACCTCTGAGAGTGGTGTTCAATGCATTGTTTCCTGTCTGACTTTTTCAGCTGCTTTTTCCATAGATTATTTGATGTTTTCTTGCTATTAAAGCTGCCACATCAAGGCATTTAAGAATCTGTTCAGTAGACTGAGCAAGTAAATGACAGACCTCCCTACACAGACATTGAAACACACACAAAGCATCCACAACTGGAGAGTGGAGCAGCAAAAATATAATCAGCCCCCGACTGTGACCTCTGTTGACAAATTATGGTGTAGTAAGGCACGATCACCATTTAGGGTTACAGTTTTAGCAGAGCTGGGAAATTCTGATTTCTTTTGCTACCCATCTGATAGTAACAATTTTTTTCATCATGCACTTATACTGAAATGTGTTAGATCTATATATACTGCAAAATACATGGTAACTCTAGTTGAATGGACTTTTTTAACTGACATAATATCAGATATAGAACTGTCTAGATTGAAGATAGACCACTAATTTTTGTTTGGCTAGCAATTTTGCATACCTCAGATTTCATGAGTCTGTCTTCCTTTGGCATGCTATTGAGGTGTAATCATACTGTTGTTTCCATCATGCACATCAGTAGTTGCAAGTTTACTTATCTCATTACGACCGCTACCTTAAACTCAGGTATAGAAACTGGGGTTGCCAATGCAGTTACACACATGTTAGCATTTATGTTCAAAAAGAATCAGTTTTATAATGGCATCTTAAGAAAAGTTTGTGATCTTTATTCTTTTCTGCATAAATTAATGTGCACTACGTGTCAATTTTTTTCTAAAATATTTAAGTTAGGTATGCACTTGTCCAGCTCTTTAACTGAATTTGATCATGGAAATACAGGGTGGTATTCATAATCCCTGGATTTGCAGCTTTGTAGCGGCGATTCTCAAAGAGTGCTACTACGTCTATATACAAACACAGCTAGTGC
This sequence comes from Protopterus annectens, assembly GCF_019279795.1. Taxonomy (NCBI): domain Eukaryota; kingdom Metazoa; phylum Chordata; order Ceratodontiformes; family Protopteridae; genus Protopterus; species Protopterus annectens. The sequence continues at coordinate 295,826,090 of NC_056731.1, forward strand.
AAGATATTCATGCTGAATAAGGAAATGTGAAGGAATTTTATTAAACATACCTACTTATGGCAAAAGCATAAAGTTCTTGAGCATAAGCATTAAGCATGTGAGAAGGACTAAGTGAAAGTTGTAGGCTTTGTATGACTTTGCATAAACTCTGAAAAATTCAGCTATGTGTAGTCATGCTTGAAAGATTTGGGAAAGTGGTGAACTGCACAGATTTTATTAATATTTTTTTTTTTAAATAAAGGGGTTATTATGTTTTATATAGGAGCATCCTTATTTGTACACCCTGATGTTTTCATTAAAGAGTAGAAAAGGGAAGATAGGAAAGATTGAAAAGGAGGAGACACAACAAAGAGGGAGACACAGCAGGAACACATCAAAAGGGTTGTGCTGGAGCAGGTGGGAGAGGAGGGGCAATATGTTATTGTTGGGAGATAACCCCCACTATTTTTTCAAAATTTTACTTAAGAGGGTAGTATGGGGGGTGTAGGTAAGACATTGTTGGAGAGAATATAAGAGAAGGAACAGGGTGACAAGGATCAGTACCTAGCAGCACTCCCCAGTCCAGAAAGCCTCAAACTTTTCCACTGCTAGATGGTGCTGCAGTGTAAGAACCCAGTGCTGAGGGGACAGTGGCATGTGGTGGAGTGGTGATCAGTACCAACTGGAGTAGCAAGTAATCCACCTACTGAAGAGAAGTTTCAATAAGCTGAAGCCATCTGTCCATGACCTGCTTCACCACATCTTCAACCAAGTCCTGAAGTCCCCATCCAGTGAAACTTGGCAGGCTGCCATGTTCCAGAGTGCCTATAGGACTGGTGTCACTACCTGATCCTGTGAGAACATCCCTGGATGAGCAGAGCGTAAATGGTTCCTAACCTGGGAGGTAAGCAGCAGGGTTGCTCCTAAGGAATTTGGATCTGTAAAAAATAAACAAAAAAATGTGAGACAAATAAAAAAGGATAAAGGAATGCATCATTAGAATTAAAAAGAGAGAGAAGTGGGGACAGACACAGTGAAAATATACACAATTAATTCACATAATTTTATCCAGCATTCAATGTTTTACTTTAAAATTAATGTTATTTTTATAAGTCTTTTAAGTAAAATAAGATATAAAGGAAATGCTTATGCATACATGGGGGCAATGGCATTGGAAGTGTTTATGCATACTTGGGGGGAGTGTCATTGGAAGTGTTTATGCATACTTGAGAAGTATGATAGGGGAAATGCTTATGCATACGTGGGGAAAAATTAGTGTACTGCTATCTAGTCTTGGTGGGGATTACATCTTGCCCTCTACTATATTAACATAAATATTAATAGATGTCATGTTTGTGCCTAATATGCATTTGTTTGCAATATTGCACTGAAAGCACCCTTTATAAATACTTGAACTTGTATATGTCATAAAATCAGTTAAAGACAGCATGCCACATTTATACACTGACACATCTCTTAGATTTGGTTAAAACAACATGCTGAAAGAAATGGAGGCCTTCCTTCACCAAACTTTATAAATGATTGCAGTTATATTGAGTAATAAAATCCACTAACCACAGAATACTGCATTTATACTTTCACGTATCTTTTAGATTCAGTTGAAGTAATGTACTGAAAGCAATGAAGACCTACATTTGCCATCCTTTATGAAGACTTACAGTTATATATAATAAAGAAATCAAAGGCAGAATATTGCAGCTATTACTTTATTCATGCTTTCTAGTGGCTTTAATAAATCTGGTGAGTCTCCTACTTTGTTGGGACTTATTATACATAACCTCCTTATCAGCTAGATAGAGAAGATGTAAGACAATTGTTTACCTATATTTCACCCTTTTTCCTTAACATTTCTAATAACTAATACTATTGAAAGCATTTCATTTACTGATCTATTTGCTTAGTATAGGTGTGCTTAAATATTTATTAATATCTAAATTCTCATACTGTGACAATATTTTCAATAATGCAAGTTATAAATAATAGGACTATATCTTTCTTTCTTCAAAACTGTTATGTTTCTATATGTGTGCACAGCTTCTCTGTTTAGGGGGGAAGGTTTGTTGCAGTTTCATGTAACAGTCTATAAATTTTGTTGGGGCAGACGCAGAAGCTGTACACACACTCAGAAAAATGCAGGAGTTGCAGGAAGTTTTCTCTTCTATTCAATTCAACATTCATTAAAAATAATACTGGTATAGATGGATGCAGTACATATACTTTTGGATAATTATGTGTTCTTTGATAGTTTTCTGCCTGATAACTAAAAGCACATAGGGGTTAGTTTGAAATGTATAAAGAAATAATGCATCTGGTCATTTCTAATTAAACTATCTGCTGGTCATTCACTTGACACTGTGACCTCCACCTCCCTCCCCCAACCTCCCATCTGACTAGGGTGTGGTGTCTGACTGAGTAGAGACATCTTGTATGTGCAGTTAATGTTGTGTAAGAAGTTACTCTCTTATACAATTACAGTGCTGATAAATATTTACTGACCTCCACGGATTCATTTCTTTACAAAAATTATCTGCATGTACTTCAGCTCCTTACTAAGTTAATACTAAATGAAATTATGTGGCAATGCAATTTTTTTGCTGTTTGTGCAAAAATCTATATATTTATATAAATGAAAAAATAGCTGTAAGTGTAGTCATGCAGATGTATGTCTGTAATTTTAAGAGGTGTATGTGTGTGTGTGTGTGTGTGTGTGTGTGTGTGTGTGTGTGTGTGTGTGTGTGTGTGTGTGTGTATGTGTGTGTGTATGTATGTGTGTGTATATATATATATATATATATATATATATATATATATATATATATATATATATGTATGTATGTATATATATCTTTACAGGGATCCCTATCACATTATCAAAAGACCAAAACATTGAAATTTAAAAGATCAGAACAAAATCAGCGACACCTGAAAATCATGAACATGCACATAACTGAAATGAATAACACAGAATCAAGCAACTTACATACTATACTCTACTCCATACAAAACCACTCAGCAGAAATACACGTATGTCCCTTTAAACTAAATTCCAATTTACGTCAACTACTATGGAAAACACAGAACAGTTTTCTGCAGACAGTCACTGAAATGGAACACCAAAGGTACTCACTGTTTACCTACAATATAATCTTTTTAAAGATCTAATGGGGGCAAGCCCCCCTGCACCCCCCGCAACCAATATATACCAACTCTGAGATTGCACTACAGTGGGGAAAAGGGGTGAATTTCCCAATCCTCACTGTACTGCAGTCACCACTGAATTGCTTCCTGGTTTCACAAAAGAAAGTGCTGCATGACATTGCCAGCTAGCTTTTCGAAGTTATGCACTTTAATTTTGCCAATGCCCGTGATTTTCAGATTTCATTGTTTTTGACCCAATGTTTTAAATTTTGGTGTTTTGGTCTTTCATTAATGTGATAGTGATCCATTTACAGATATTTCTTTACTCATTCATATACATTTGTATATATACATTGAATGATGTTATCACATAATCACTCCATATATATGTATACAGATGCAGTTCTGTGTATAGATATGTTTATACTTTCTTTTGCATTATAATAATAATGATAATAATAATAATAATAATAATAATAATAATAATAATAATAATAATAATAATAATAATAATATTATAGATATATATTTACAGCTACACATTTCTTCTAGCAAATTCCTTCATTTTTGCAATGGTAAATGCTTTCTATAGAACTCTGGCCTTCCTAATGCCACCTGATCAACCCACTCAGTCAGTTGGTCTGACTGAAGCTTCTGTAGGTCATAGTAAATGTTACAGTGCTGGTGGCTGGAGTGGGTGATCCCTTTCAGGGTTGAAAGGTGCTCACCCAACTCCTAACAGAGGTGTATTTTTTCCACTTACCAATCCTAACACACCCCTGGATCTTAAACAAGTATGACTCTCTCAGAAGGTAGACTATGATCACAGTCAACGTATCTGACCAGCTCAGAGTATGGCCTCATATCTTCACAGGTGCTGCCACTGTTTGAAGTGTCAGTACCAGAATAAAGAATGTATAAACAAGGCTGTGGTTTGCAGGTTTAGAACCACTCCTTCTGGGGTGTGGCATCAACCTAAACAAATCCAATTAACCAGCAAGAGCATTAGACCAGGCACTATTATTATTATTGGTATGTCTGGTTTCACCAAAATGCTTTGACACCTACATTTTTTTAAAGGAATACATTAAGATTTCTCTTATAGGGTGGATAAAAGTCATTGATGACATCCTCAGTTTTTTATCTTACATTTTCTACTGCTGTTGAGCATTGTCTTTGCTATATTTCTGGAGTATTACACTTGAATTGCCATTTAGAGATGTGTCATGCAGTATAGCAGTAGTACTAATTGTTTTTGGGGGGATGCTTTTTTCAGAAATAAATATTTCTGTGTGTGTGAGTACCAACTCTTAGTAAATGCTGCTTGCCTTGAGGTGATAAGTTACACCATATTGCAATAGATGGGCAGGTATTATACTTTATAACTCTCATGCATATGATTTCATTTTAACTTTTCTAAACATAGTTAGCTTTGAGCATAACTGAGGCTTTCAGCATGTACCTGCAGCATGCTGGGAACAGCTAAGGACTCTGCCTCTTTCCCTCAGTGTATTCATGTGAACCCAATGCCATGTTCATAAGTAGCTGAGACATAATTACTTGCAAAAAAAAAGGCTATAAAAGATTTCTATTACTGGTACTCTTACAGATAAACATAAAATGTCCTAATTTGCATAGAAGATGCATAAACAACCCTGAAATTGTGTAAAAAATGTTAACACAATCCCCTGGATTCACTAATCTTCCATGCAGGACTAGCTTAGTCCTGCACGGAAGCGCCCGTTTAGGAGCAGGATGGCAGTGTGCCATGCATATTAATGAAGGCATGCTGCCCGAGCACCTAGGCTTACACGGAGCGTGTACAAGTGCAGGGGGCATGTCCGAGAGCAGAGCTCTCAGAATAAACATGCCCCTGCAATGTAGAACAGCAGAAAGTGGTAAGAAATGAGTGAGATCGCTCATAGGTGTCCACATATCCCTACCAACAGTTCCACATATATACAACAGCAACAGTACATAAAAAGTAAATGAAGAAACCCTTGTATTTATTTTTTTAATAAATTTGAGTACAGCTAACCATAGGTGCGTGGGTGTGCCCATTGCTTAGCTATGGTTAAAGCAGCTTAAAAGGCTGAAAGGATAACAAGGAAGATATATGCAAATGAAACAGCACAGCAATAGTGTAGTGGGAAGAGCATCCACTTAACGAGCAGGTATTCCCGGTTCAAGTCCTACTGCAGCACAGTCTATTTTACATGGCAAAGCATGTTATAACCAATATTTCTGTTGCAAAACCCACTAAATAACACATATTTATGAACTAAAATACTGCAGGAAATGCACGTGAAGTATCAGTGTCATAATGAATAAGCGGTGGTGGTGTTGCAGTAGAGTTGTCGCCTTACAGTTAGACGTTGCCCGTTCGATTCTCAGTTAAAGCGTCTTCAGTGTGGCGACATGCGTGAATGGGCATTCCTTCATTGAAGGTTGTGCGTTAGGCCCAGCAAGCCAGCATGTAAAAAATCTACTGCCAATCATTAGCGGACCGGAGTTCCGCTGTGGTGACCCCTAACCGGGAAAAGCCGAAAGACACAAACAAAACTAGTAAGCAGGTTTAAGCACAACTAAGCAGTAGTAAGCATATGTAAGCACTAGTAAGCGTGTTTATGTGTGTTTGCACAGGGGTAAGCACTGCCTACACAGATTAAGCAATGTGGAAGCTAACTGAGTATAAGAGACTGTAACCAGAAGTTAGCAGTGCTTAGCTCCACGTAAACACGTGCACACCTGCTCACAACTGCTTTAAAGTGCCTTAATCACTCTGTATCCAATGGCCTGTGTTCTGCCAGCAACAACATAAAAAGTCTCTGCAAGACTCAAACCCAGGACCCTATAGACTACAGTCATAGTAGTTAACCACTAAGCCATCATAACAGTGCAGAAGACTGAGGTTTCAACAAGCAAATCCTCACCATAGGAAAATCAAACTGAACATGTGAAATGAATCTATGTACAGTGTGATGTTGTATAACCTGCTACATAACATAAATATGTGAACTGGAGTAATGCAGTAAGGCCAGATGTGAGGTGTTATTGTAATAAAGTGTTGAAGTCCCCATGACCCCATACAGTGTATGTACACATGAATCACAGATACCAGACACAGATATAACATGTAATAAATAATAAATCAATGTCAAAAGGAAAATATAATGCTAATTAAATATTAAGCAATGCTAAGAATTGCACAGCTCATCTTACGTGGTGTATACAATGTGTAGGCTGGCTAACTCAATCTGCCCAGTGGTATACCCCTTTAAGCAATGCCAACATTAGGTAAGAAGGTGTGCCCATAGCTTAGCCTTTTCAAAACCATCCAATCACGGGATACTGTAGGAAATCGGGTGTATTTAAACCCCCCAGGTGCGAATAATTCCCATAACTGGTTGCAACTCCCTACTATAGGCAGAATGGCTGGAGTTGGGGAAGGCACTCGATTTAGAGTGCAGCACTGGAGCACCCAGGAGTCCAGATTCATGGTATGGCTCCTGGTAAAAAAACATGAGGAGAAATGACTGCAGGGCCAGTACCAGGGCTCTCAGTATAAAGTGGAGGCCTGGGACAGTCTCGCCCGTGACCTCACCAGTGCCACTGGTATCCCCCGGACTGGTGAGCAGGTCAGGCATTACCATGCTGACCTGAAGTGGTGGAGGGGTGATCTCTTGGAGCAGTGGATCCAAGAATCAAGGCAGATGGCTGATGCCCCAGCACTGAGTAAGTACCCATTCTACTATGTAGATAATGATTGCCTAGCTTGTGTATACTATGGATAGGTAATAGCTAAATATCACTGTATTTTTCTGACAGCTGCAGATGAGCGGGCTATGAACCAGCAAGCCCATGCTGCTAGGCTGCAAAGGCTGTGACGCAAGGCAGGTCAGTAATAATCTTGCATGTACTGTCATAAGAAATAAATATAGCAGTTCTAGAAAGTGTTGTACCAGTATACAAATGTATTGTGTATGGGATGCACTGAATAAACCAGACAATATGGCAGGAAGACTGTCATATAGGTTGCATGGAAATAAAGGTGTAATATCTTGTGATTAAAAGTATAACCCCTGGAGTGCTTGTGTACATTCTGCTTTCATATGTTGTTGTAGTGCTGCATTCTATAAATAGTACTGTTGTATTAAGCAGTGTTACCCACACTGTTAAACACAGTTAAAATGTGTAGGAAGTTCAGTATACCAATGCTGGAATTCCCAAGAGGTCAGTCATATAGAACAGCTGAGGGAGACTTAGACAGAAACCACTGGAAAGTGTCACGGCAATTCCCTGTTAGTGCAGTGTACTGTGATGTCAACTGTAATATTTTTACCACACACAGCAGGGGTTTGAATCCCGGGAGTGGTAGTAAGTTGTATGCATAACCATACCCCACAAGTGTACAGAGTTTGTGAGAATGTTCAGATAGAAAGCTGTATGCATAATAGACCCAACTACTGTACAGACTTTGCTAGTATGTTCAGATAGTACGCTGTAAGCAGAATCATAACCATCAACTGTACAGACTGTGACAGAATGTTCAGGTAGTAAGCTGAATGCATAATCATACCCCTCAACTGTTCTGATCTGTCCAGCATGTCCAGATACATGGCCCAAATCTGCTGCCCGGTAACCTGTTCCCATGACAAATCAGTGTGATGATCCAAGAAATGCATGCAGTTTATACTGACATATAATGGATAATTAGACCTGAACATAAAAAGAAAATGTATATGAAAACAAACCTATCATTATAGTATCTCACCCAAAGTGTATGACAGCTATTCCAAAATATGTCACATTAACACCTGCATCCTGTTAAGCCTTGACCAGAGTATGTGCAATAACGGATTGTTAGGTATGTGTAGTATGTGTATAACATCGACATGGAATCTGGGGAGTATGTGTAGTATTTGTCAAGTAGTGTTAACAAATATTTCTCAATAGCTATAACAGGTAAGAAGTGTAGACTGTAGTTACAACACAGTTCAATCTTAGACTTGTCTACAAGCATGAAATCTGGGTGTATGTGTAGAATCTGTCAGGTAGTGTTAACAAAGATTTTCCCCACAGCTATAACAGCTAAGAGGTGCAGACTGTAGGTACAACACAGTTCACTTACATACTTGTCTACAAGCATGGAATCTGGGAGTATGTGTAGAACTTGTCAGGTAGTGTTAACAATGATTTCCTCAACAGTTATAACAGGTAAGAAGTGTAGACTATATGTAAGACACAGTCATTGTAGATACTAATCTACAAACATATCATTGTACAAAGTAAGGACATTGGGCAGTGTAATAATACATGTTAGGGACAGATCACTACAGTGACTAAGAAAGTTGTGAAACTACAGGGATATATTAGTTGTTAATTGACCTCTCTCTCTCACCCCCACCATATGTGCTAAATAACCTAATTACACACCTCAATGGGTATGTGTACACTCCAAACTTTTGTTGGGACATATTTCCTATTGGGTTATAAATATTCATAATTGGTTCTATGCATGCATAGGTATTCCCATTGTACACAATGACCGGACATACACAGGGTTAACACTGGTTTACAGCAGTGATGCCATGTGCAACCTACTCCACTCAAGTCAGGGAGGTGATGGAGTAACAGGTCATGTGTTGTGATCACACGGGTAGGCACAGAGAGGAATGATATGTTAATGGGAAGTATTAATGAGTTTATGTTAGCAAGTGCCATGCAGGATGAGGAACATATGTAACTGAATGGGGGACTGTCTGTAAACCCAGGGATAGGGAGATAGTAAGGTGGACTGTCAGTGTGTGTGGGTGTACCTGTGTGTGTGTGTGTGTGTGGGTGTGTGGGTGTGTGGGTGTGTGGGTGTGTGTGTGTGCGTGTGCGTGTGTGTGTGTGTGTGTGTGTGTGTGTGTGTGTGTAAATGTGTTTACTGTTATGCAATGCTGTACAAGTCTTAAAGTGCATGTTTGTTTCCTCCACAGGTGGCGAGGTGGGTCTGGGTCCCTCCTGCATGCAGCCTGAGGTTGGTGTCCGTACAGACACCAATGATGATGATGATGGTACTGTTGAGGCACAGGTGGGGTTGTCAGAGGACAACACTGCACCATCATTTGTTATCACCCTCCTGCCACCCCAAGCCCGCACACAGTTACAGTGCCCATACACACCCCATCACCAGTAGCTAAAGCAGATGGACAGTTGGAGGTTGGTACCAGTGCCCAGGAGAGTGTGGTTTCCATGCCGACTGTGTCGGGTCACAGTTGGCATAGCCAGATGTCTGGCAGGGCACCACATAGGCAGATGTACCATGGTGCTCATGGGAGGGCCACTGGTTATCATGCCCCTAGCAGAGGCGCCACAACTGGTACCAAAAGGAGCATGTTTCAGGCTGTCATGCAGGCACAGGCATGTATGGAAATTCACACCAGGCAGGGCCTGAGGGTGCAGAGGGCTGCTTTCTCATCTGTAAGTGACAACCTCCATGAACTTGCTGCTGCCCTCTGTGAACAGAACGAGATCATGGATAGACAGTGGGGTGAAATGGTGGGCCTCCTCGACCGTGGTATGTCCGTGCTTGAAAACTTGGTGAGAGTGGTGCGATGGCTGTGTGGATATAGGCCAGAAACACCAGCAGCTGGCAGTCAATGTGGATGTCCTAGGACACCAAGCTGCTCCTGTAGTGACAGTACCAGCCCCAGTACACCTCAGGGGCTGCTGTGCACACCACACAACTAAAGGCCTCGTGCACGTGGCCCTGGCCAGTCCCAGGCGGGACATGGTTTCAGCAGACATCTGTCATCATCAGGGGAGAGTAGCACATCAAGGTCTGTACCTGCACATGCCCATGGAATCCCTGGCAGGCACAGTCAGCATGTCCGTGGCCTGAGGCGGTGAGCTGCACACCCTGCCAGGTATGGTCTGCAGGTGTCCACAAACACCTGTGTAGGGCAGCCACATGGAAGAACTGTGTGCATGCATACCCACACACTATGCAAACACACCTAGGGCAACCCCATACCGACATACACCACATCACCACGTCCCGATCAAAGAATTAAACCCCTCACCCACACACATTGTGTCAAATGTATGAGCTGCACACCCTACCAGGTATGGTCTGCAGGTGTCCACAAACACCTGTGTAGGGCAGCCACATGGCAGAACTGTGTGCATGCATACCCACACACTATGCAAACACACCAAGTCAACCCCATACCGACACACACCACATCTCCATGCCCCGATCAAAGAATTAAACCCCTCACCCACACACATGGTGTCAAATGTATGGACCACCCTCAGCCTCTGGCAAACCAGCAACACACACTGTGCATATGATGATACCTGTGCCACATCCCTGTCATCCATAACATCGATGCAGGGACAGGCTAATATGGTTCTGATGCACACGGTGACTGTAATAGAGTGCAGCAATGTACTGCAGTGTAAGATGTTGTCAGGGGTAATGTGTAATGCATACATGTCAGGTAGTGTAGCCATCCAGCTATGATGCATTTCAGCTGTTAGTAACACTGATTGATTGTGATCTCCATAATGTTATCCATTTGTATTGTAGGTGTACATGTGTGAGCAGAAGGATGGTCTGCAGTCATATTCCACAAGGGTTATGGCACTGTGGTGACACCATGGCTGTTACATATCTGTCAACTCATCCACATACACGCACATCCTTACTTGGCAACACTGTGACTAAACCCCTACCTAGGTATGCAGTGCTACTGAACTGTGTGACTTTCATTGCACACACCACACAACATTTCAGGTGAGGTGTGTACCAGGTTACATGTTACATGCAGAATATCCACAGACATATACAATATGGTAATGGGGGATGTAATGGTTGTATATGGACAATACATAGTGTGTCATACCATCATATACACATTGACAGACACATAACAAGCAGACACACATCTTAGAGACATGAGCTTACTGGTGCTAACTAGTCCATGTGTCCAATGTGTTACAGGTAGGCTGCACACAGCACATGCGTAACTGGGCTGTATTGTGGTATCATTTACCTGTATGGTGACAGTGGTGACCAGAAAGTGTTATGTGGGACATATACCAGGTGTATCATGGTGTAATGACAGTGTACACAGCACCCACATCCCCCAGTGGATATTGTATGCACAGGAACCCATTATAACACTCTGACATACCCACTATCACACATTGCCCATGACAGCAATACAACCCATTGTATATCACAACAGTGGTACATGCCACAGGCATAGTAGGGTGTTGCATTGCTATGCTTCACCTATGGGCAGTGAGAACACTATCTGTACTACTGTGTGGCAATGTGTAGTGTAATAGGAGTATGTGGCCTCGGAATGGTGTACTCTACAGACATGCAGACATGCACACATACACACACTTGGCAGACCTCAATGGGTTTCCCATGCCTATTTACCCATTTGTACAACACTTTTATACTGGTACTGCAAGGCACATGTAGCCATTAGGGAGAGGTGTGTAACAGGGTACATGTCATGTCCAATACAGCAGCAGCCACATCTGTCTATGGTAATGGGTATTGAGGTGGTTGTGAAGGCCATCATGGAATTCCCAACTACAGGTGTACTAACACACAAACACTGCTATCCTCAGTAATGCACACATACACATGTCAGTACTGTGTTGCATTGCTGCAGGTGGTCATAGCTGTGTACCTGGCTATTGTCCGTGGAGAGATTGGTTGTGTAGGGGGTGTGTGTACATTGATATCATGCCACCTGCCATGTGCCAGCAGGCAATTTATCAACAGACACCACATTAGTGACTGTCAGGGTGAGAGTGACATGCATCAGCCAATCCTCTGGGTGCCTTCTGCACATGGCCACTGAGGTGATCCAGTTGACATGTATGCAACATGTATTACAACACATGGTTAGTGTCTGTGATGGAGAACTTTACCCAAGCATGTTCTGTTGACTGTGGTAGTGTAGTGTAGTGTAGGTTCCCGTGGCATGTGGCCATAGAGGGTGTTGTCTCCTATATGTGACAAATAGTACACAGCTGGCTAGATGTGTCAGTGTCAAGCATAGGTTGTCTGTACGTATCCCAGTTGGATACCTGCCATCTGCACATCTGTAGAGGGACTGACAGACATCAATTTGGTGAGTAGCTATGCAGTAAGATGAATGTGTCGACAGATGGATGCTTGACAACAATATGTATGCCATTACTACATGTTGAAAGGTCACTAACATGTGCTGTACAGACGGTACTCTACAGTAACAATCCACATGTCTGATTATTATCCAGTAGGGGATATATATGGTGATACAGCCCACACACCAGGAACATGACAGTAAGGCCACAGAGTGCAGCTATGCCCGCAGGTGTGCTTGTTGTCAGTAGTAATGTTAGCACTCTACCCTAGCCTGGGACAGCACTGTCAACAGTAGTAACGCCATGTTACACTACATGCCAGTGTGACAGTACATACCCTGGGTTTACCCCTGCATGTAACACATTCACATGGATAACAGTGCTGTGCAGGTCTCATATACTTGTATGTCCCATACATGACACTCAAAACCCTTTGCTACTGTAATGACAGCACACAGATGCATGTACTGTACATGGCATTACATGCACTTATTACAGATGTCATTTTCTAGGGTTTGACATAGCCTTGTATGTTAAGAAGAGATATCCTCTGAGTAGACAATATGTCACAGAGTATAGCTGGATGTTTTCTAGACAGTCAGCATAGGGCATCTGCTTTAGGCCTGTGATTCTTATAGTGAGGCATTTCTGCAGCCTTTCCAGCTGTCACAGATGCCTTGTGAGGTACATACCAAACTGGACATTGTACGCTATACTGGGTGTAATGAGGGATGAGTACAGTTGGACAATTACGTCTTTTTTTCTGGATGAAAAGCCTTCAGTGATGAGGTGTGCTACATAGAAGGATTTCCTTACTGTTGTGGCAATGTGGTTAATGAAGGTGAGACCACTGTCCACCTGTGTCCCTATGTCTGTCATCACACTTTTGGTGTTTAGTGTACTGCCACCTATGTGGTAATTCATGGGTACATGGTATTTCCAAAGGGGATAACTAGACATTACTTGGCATTAAGCTTGAGCCCATTGCTCTGGCCCCAAACATCTGTTTCTGTAAGGCCCTGTTGTAGAATATCCACATAATTTGGGGATGCAATAATGGCTCCCAGTTTGCAGTCATCTGTGAACTTTGTTAGCCAGAGTTCCGTAGTGTTGGCCTGTATTTCAGAGAAGTAGATGCCAAACAAGAACAGTCCCAGGACTGAACCCTGAGGTACTTCACTTGTCACTTGTTTGGAGCTAGGATTGGAGTTGGCTACTTTTACAGTCTGGGTTCTGTCAGTGAGTTAGTTGGCAACCCATTGAGTGATGCAGGGGTTTATGTCCAGCTTTGTAGGTTTAACTATGTTTCCAGAGTGGGGGATGGTGTTGAAGGCCTTGACCAAGTCCAGATAGGTTGTGTGGACCACTTTACCCTCTTTCACAGCTCTGGAGACTGTCAATCAAGTTCAGGAGACAAGATTGGCCCTTCACGAGCCCAACCTGGGTGGGGTCTAGTGTTTGATGTTTGCCAATGTCTTTTGTTTATAAGTTCCATGATAATGCATTCCATGCCCTTGCAGATCAGGCTCGTCAGACTGATGGGACAGTAGGTCCCGGGATCCAAGGTGGATTCCCCCCTTGTGGAGTGTGACAACTGTAGCTGTGTGCCACTCAGTGGGATCTAAGCCTGAGGTGAGGCTATGAATAAACATGACACTTAGGTGAGGTGAAAGTTTATTTTGTAATTCATGTAGTACACAGCCCGGGATGTCATCTGGTCCCATGGATGCTGTATTCGTAGCTGTGGAGAGTGCAGTTTCTACCTGTGTGGCTGTAATTACTGGAATTTGGCAATCTTTTTATACTGAGATGGGCCTTTTAGGGGGTGAGGGGATGATGAATGTGGCACTAAATCGATCTGCCCGGATATTGGCAAACTCCTTGGAATCAGTATATTTAATGCCATTCTGTTGTAGCTCAGAGCAATTCTGAGCATTGCCGTTTAGATTCTGGACATAACTATAGAATGCCTTGTGGTTGTCTTTGGAATATTTGGCAATTATATTTAAATAACAAGCTTTGGGGGATTTTGAAGGATCTCAGCTTCTTGCTGAGGCTGGTAAGGGAGCAGTTTGCATTTTGGGATTATCCTTTTTCCTTCAACAGTTTCTTCCTTCTGTTGTATAATTTGTTTATGGCAGTGGAGCACCAGCTTGGCTTCCTTTTTTGGAGGATAGCGTCTTGGTTCTATTTGGGATGGCACAATTCATGCACAAGTGGATGTGCTCATACAGTGCCTTAGTGTAGGATTCACCAGTTGCACGTTCAGCTCCCGTCTCCATGGGTGTCATGACGTTTGTCACTTCTGACTTGAGTAGCATGACGTTGGCTTTGGAGAGGGTTTTTATGGAGGTTTCCTTACTGGTTTGTGGGGGTGGGATGTGGATGTCAATGGTGATTACCTTATGGTCAGACCTGACCAATGAGGGGGTGACCACTGGTGTGGAGTATCTTTCTCCCATGTTGGTAATGACCAAGTCTAGGATATTGGAGCCCCTAGTTGGACAATGGATTAGTTGATCTAGGGGGTTGGAATGTATTAATTCCAGGAACCGTTGGTAAAAGGTGTTGGTGCCCAAGTAGTTTTCCCAGTTAATGGCAGGGTAGTTGAAATCACCCAGTATTATGGTGTTTGGTTGTATCTTAATATTGTCCAGTATGTATATAAAGGTGTAGTGAGAATCTTGGGGCATGGTGGGAGATCTGTAGCAAGCTACAATTTGGATTGCAGTCTTACCTAGTGTTAGTTGCACCTGGAGATTCTCAGATGCATTGTGTTGGAAACTAGGCTGGAGGTGTAAATAACCTTGGTGAATAGGGGCACTCCTCCACCTGTAGTGTTGTGGTCTTGGTTTTGTGCCCAAAATGTGTGATAAGAGTTGTAGCCTGGTATTACAGGTGTGCTCTCTGGAGCATTGAACCAGGTCCTATTTACTGCACAGATATCAATGTTCCCCATTTGTAGGTGTGCCTCAAGAGAGTGCCTTTTTAGGTTTAGACTTCTAGCATTGAGTAGCATTACCTTCAGTTTTGCATGCTTGTATCTGTTACGGTGGTGGTTTTGTCCTTTGAACCTTGCCTAGATAAGGCACTATGGAGGTGCCAAGAGCTGTAGCCAGTAACCTGAATCCCAGGGGCAACAGGTGCAGACCATCTTTGGCAAAGCATCGTGGTTTGTCAATCATGTCGTCCCAGGCAGACAGATACTGGATCCCCTTTGAATGACATCAGAAGCTTAGCCACTTGTTGAAGTCATTGCTGTGTATATGTATATGTGTGAGTGTTTATATGTATATATATATATGTACATATATATCTCCATATATGTATGTGGATATGTATATGTCCATATATGTATGTGGATATGTGTATATAGCTATATAGATATGTGGATATATGTGTACACATATATGTTTACCATATGTCCAGAACATGGAGTGGAGTCCTACATCAGCACCAATAGTGCCAACCCCTTAGTGCAAGGGGATGTCATGGATGTATTGCAGGTATATATGTAGACTGTTGCTACTGTCATAGTCGTGTCTTAACAGATTTTGTGTCTGGGAGGTCACATCTGCTGTAGACATGTGCACCATTGGCTACGGATAGACATCCTAAGGGCATCATAGTACAGTACCACTGCTAGCACAGTAGTGATCCTGTGGACTACAGCAGGGATATGACCAATATATGTGGACAGTCTGGCACTCTGTGGTCAGTCCAGAAGTGTACACATGTCCCCTTCATGTGAGACATGTGGACCACGCCTCCCAATGTGGATGTTACTAGCCATGTACATGGGTATATCACGACAATACTGGAGTACATATGCCCACATAGTGTATGCATGCACACATGCCAGTCTGTCCTGACACATAATACCTAGTGGTGCTGAGTTCACATGGCCACATACTACCCAGTAGATAGTAACATACATCTATACAGCATACCATTGCTTTGTCAGAAATACACAACAGTTATGCTGGCCTGGCAGAAGTATGTCTTGCAAATAACTGAACATAACAGCACACTGGGTAATCACAGTAGGTTGCTAGACATGTCACAAAGTACTGGGTAAAATACAGGCAGAGTGCCACAACACTAGACTACATATTATATGGGGGAATACACATGTACCTGTGATTATAGCAGGCTCAACATGCAGGTCACAGCACAGCGTAGCAGACACATGTGAGAAAATGCATACCCACAGCCAATGTCAATGCAGCCACAGCCACATATGATACACAAGCTTAATGTGACACTATAACAACTGTCTGATAAACACCATCCTCATATGTGCCACTCACACACTAACCTTATATACACTGGTCATAGCACAGTGTGGTCCGATGGCTGTCTGTGATATGGGACATGTGTGTCTGGCCCTACAGACATGTGAGCCAATAGGGAACCATACACTGGAGCAGCATGTAACATCAGATAGAAGAGGACCAAGAACAATGGCATCTACCACAGTCTGTACAGAGCCCAAGCTTCATATGTGCAATACACATACTGTCGTTAATCATCTTAACTCAGGGGTCTGCAACCTGTGGCTCTGGAGCCTCATGTGTCTCTTCCACCCTGCTGTAGTGGCTCTCTGTACCTCTGAGGATTAATGGACACTCTGCTGCACAAAACACACACACACACACACACACACACACACACACACACACACACACACACACACACACACACACACACACACAGAGATCAAGCAATCCCAACACAGGAACACAATTATGGACATATGTTAGGTATTGTTCTTATACACTTAGTTTTACTATAACTATATATGAAACCGTACATGCTCGTCTATCTTCATTTTAGGAGTCAGATAGCTGTTGTGCCTCCCAATGAATTTAGTTTGGTGGGTGAGGGGTCAGGAATGGCTCTTTTGATAGTGAAGGTTGCAGACCCCTGCCCTTCATACACAGACCACACCACTGTACACACAAACACAGGATGTCCAAGTAATGCCCTCAGAAACAACCCCTACTACACACATGTCCAGCAGTCTGTTATCTGACTGGCTTGTTATCAGGTATGATGTTAATAAATAATGGTGTACAGAACATATACACCATATATATGTGGACTTCATCTGCAGAACACATGTGTGCACCTCTGCAGTCTAGAGGCCAGTGTATGTAACAGTGTTATATGCCCCTGTAAGTCAGTGTATGGGGGGGGGTTATGCACCATAAGTATCCTAGGGTGTTACAACATGTGAGGAATACCAGTAGTAAGCTGCCTTAAGGTATGAGGATGTGCATTACCATACATTTCACCTTGTGAACATTGCTGGCCTACTGCTAACTGCCATCAGTGTGATTGTGATGATTACAGTTATACATTGTTATGTGACAAATACCACCCATAGTGTCAACCCCGGTCTTTTCCCCCTAGGGATTGCGTGCAGGGTGTATTTAGAGGCCGCTGGGCTATACATCTGCATTACATACTGTTGATTGCTTGTTATCCTGTGGGCCAGTCTTTCTTTCCTGTTGTACTACTTGAAGGCCTTGGCATGGACACCAACAGATGTGATGTTTTCGGATTGCTGTAATAAATGATCTGTTTGAGAGTTGCATTACTCTGTATGTATTTCAAAGCATAATCAGCTATATGATGTGGCATATACAACTGTAATAGTACACAACTGAACCTTTCCTATGTATACAAACCTGTGTGTTGTGTTACATCCTTTAACATCTCTGTGGGTATACGTTTCAAGCAACAATTGTCTTTGGTATGGGTGACTCATACACTGTCCATTGGATGAGGTTGCAACTGTAGGGATACTGGCTGTTCACTATGGTGTGCACCCTCTGATTATGTATCTTCCTAGACATACCTCTGTGTGTGTATGTGTAGTTACATATCTATTGATATATATATATATATATATATATATATATATATATATATATATATATATATAAGTATCTGCATACATGTGTCTGTGTATATGTATCTTAGGACTGTTTATTGCTTACACATTATACATTCACTATGGTAGCCAGACTGTACTGCATGATATGTTAACAATACCAGCCTGACATAATACAGGTGGAGTGGCTTACTGTTAACATCTTGTGGCCATGTAGTGTCAGGCCCTGGTTATGGCATTTGCAACAGTTGGTATTGTATTGCAGGGCAGACCTGTTTTTCTGGGTGGGGGGTTGTCAGCACATTTGAGACTTATGTTATTTGAGCCCCCTCACCCCCATTAACAGTGCCTGTGTTCATATATGTCTTTTTTATGTTCTCTATTATATCTATATATATATATCTGTATATACACACACACATATATATATATATATATATATATATATATATATATATATATATATATTGACATATATATGTAGACATATATGTATAGATGTATGCATGGAGAGAGGTATATATCTATTTAGTTTTATATATATATATATATATATATGTATGTATATATATATATATATATATATATATATATATATATATATATATATATATATATATATATATATATATTTATATATATATATATATATATGTAAAAGAAAAGCAGGTATAGGTCTTCACATCCACCAGTGAGGGAGTGAGAGAGGCAGACAGAGGCATTGATAAGTCAGGGAGGGGTAGAAGAGTAAAACCTAAAGATGTTTGTGTCACACACCTACCAGCACAGGGTAAACCCTTGATGACTATGTAGTGCTGTCACAGTCCTATGCAGTTGTTGGATGCATCACATAGGTTACTTGCTGTGGAGTCTGCAGAACATATATGTGATGGTGAGTGACATCTGCAACAGGGATATGGTAGCTATACAGTAGGTGATATACACGTGTCTGTCCACATGAACAGGTGCCAGCATCAACATAGCCACACTCTCACAGGGACTCATACACATTGACACACTTGGCAGGGCCAGGGATACAGCTCATCACTAGTGAGATTGCCTCAACACATTACTGTGCAGGTATCACATGCACCACACAGGTCATATTGAGGTTATATGGGCAAAGGGTATGGGGAGGTGTCTGACAGACAGCATGTTTCAGTATGCCACTGGGGGTTGTAGTGAGTGTGGATGTGATCATACGGATCATACAACACACACACATACACACAGAGTGCCAGTACTGACATGCATGGGTGCATTTCTGCACGAGTATGAGGTTGACTGTGCCAGACAGCTATACAAGGCTAGGTGATGGGTATACCTTGGCATCAGGCCACATGACAATGGTCTGCATTGTGGCTCAGGCCTGTGGTTTCTGCATTTGCCCACACAGGTGGCTATTGTGTGTGGCCAATGCTGTGCATTGCTTGCCATGTATATGTTCCCTAGTCCATGACATGGACAGCATCTGGGATGTGCACACCTCCCACATGCATGTACAGTGACATGTGGAACTGTACCTGGGGTGTCGGGCCCATGTTGTGTACACAGAGTATCATCAAATGTGCCAGTCTTGGCCACCTGTGGCAGGAACTGGTAATGGACAGCAGGTTGACCCTGCACCTACATTGATAGCATGCTAACGACATTCCCTGGCATCAGTGGCATCTGTCCATACAGGGCATGTTTTAAGGCATGGTATGTCCTTTGTGGGTCACATGTGATGGCAACACAGGTGTTGCAGGTGTCCAGTGGGGAACATTTGGAAGGTGCACTGTCTACATGTATGTGCCTATTGGACAGATGGACAGGGTTCCATGCCCTCAGTCACCAATATGCAGTGTACTACACATATATTGGCTGTTGCCTCAGCATGTGCATGTGTATGTATGTGACATGGGTTGAGAGTGTGCTCTGGGTAATACTGGGGTTGTTAACTGTGATTGCCTGGCCGTGATGTCACAAGTATGGGTATGGATTTGCACCCCAGCCTCTCAGATATTTCACATCTGTTTTCCTTGTACACTGGACATTGTGATATAGGGCCACCATAAAAGACATTTGCAAAACCTACCCCACACTGGGCCCAGGTGTCACACACTCACACAGGATACAAGTTACAAACACACATACACCTGTCATGTTTGGGAGTTGAACCCCTATCTAACTAGTTTATTACCATACAACACTACACAGTTAAAGTGCGCACCATGGAGTTACTGGAGTACTCCTTCCCCAAAGGTATATTATCCCATTGGATGACATCAGCAGGACTGCCAAAGTAGGCCATTGGACATGTACTGAGTGTGACTAACCTAAAATGCATTGCTCCCCACACAAACATTAAAACACACACAAAACATCCACAACCAACATGTGTGGGTATAGAACATCTAACAGAGGTTTATATCACACTACAGCATGGAGCTGCTACAGGACGCACCCCAGGGATTACTGGGGTCCTTCTCCAAAGGTGAATTTCACATTGGATGACATCAGCAGGACTACCAAAGTAGGCCATTGGACATGTACTGAGTGTGACTAGCCTAAAATGCATTGCTCCCCACACAGAAAGCATCCACAACTGACATGTGCAGGTATAGAATCTTTAACAAAGGTCTACATCACACTACAGCATAGAGCTGTTATAGGACACACCGCAGGGATTACTGGAAAACTCCTTCCCCAAAGGTGTATTTCACATTGGATGACATCAGCAGGACTACCAAAGTAGGCCATTGGAAATGTACTGAGTGTGACTAGCCTAAAATGCATTGCTCCCTACACAGAAATTGAAACACACACAAAGCATCCACAACTGACATGTGTGGGTATAGAACCCCTAACAGAGGTCTATATCACATTACAGCAGTACACAGCTATGGCACACACTACAGGGCTACATTTTTCCCAGAGGTGTATTTCTAGGTGGATGACATCAACAGTCTTGCCAAAGATGACCATTTGAATTGTAGGGAGTGTGACTACCCTAAAAAACATTGCTCTCTACACAGACAGATAGACACACACACAAACACACACAGTTGCCATGTCTAAGAATTGAATTCCTACTTAACTATTTTATCATGCTACAGCAGTACGCAGTTATGGGATGCGTCATGGAGATTATTGGGGATACAACCTTTCCAGGGATGTATTTCTAGGTGGATGACATCAGCAGCCTTACCAAAGTAGAGCATTTCAATTGTAGGGAGTGTGACCACCCTAAAAAAGGAATTGCTCTCTATAGAGACAGAGCTAGACAGACACACAGTTGCCAAGGCTGGGGTTAGAACTCCTAACTAACTAGTTTATCACACTACAGTAGTACACATTATGGAATGCACCACATACTGGGGTACAACTCTCCCAAAGGTGTATTTCACAGTAGATGATGTCAGCAGGCTTGTGGGGCTATGGGGAGGGCAGTGTGTGTGCATCAGCCATAACCCATTCATCTAGGGGTTGACATGCCACACCTGGGTCATATTCCACAGGTACATGTATACAGCTGCTAGATGACTATTTCCTTGAACAGTCATGTTGCCCAGCTGGCACGTGCACCACATACTACTGTGGCTGACAGATACTGGTGGCTAGTATCTGCAGTTTGTGACATCAGACCCTCGTGTGGTTGTGGCCCTTTGGCTGTGTGCTGGGTGGGAAAGCCCTGGACAGCTCCTTATCACAGTCACCCTCTTCCACACATCTATGTATGTCTACCTTTGGCTTATTATAGCGTGTTGTCCATACATCTTCTTCTTTTGGCTTTTCCCAGTTAGGGGTCGCCACAGCAAATCACCTGTCTGCTCATGATTGGCAGTGGAGTTTTACAGTGGTGAGTTGCCAGCCTAGCACCCAGCATTCCACAGAAGGCACACACACACACACACACACACACACACACACACACACACACACACACACACACACACACACACACACACACACACAGGGCCAATTTAGAGTGTCCAATCCACCTACAGCATGTCTTTGGGATGAAACCGCAGCACCCAGAGGGAACCCACATGACCACAGGGAGGACATGTAGACTCCACACAGAAGGCTCCCCAGCCAAGAATTGAACCAGAGAACCTCTTGCTGTGAGGCGGCAACACTAACCACTGCACCACCTTGGCCACCATGTGTTGTCCTTACATATATGCCTGTATTCCTATCCACTGTGTATGCAAAGCATGTGTGGTGTATACTGAGGAGTGTCTGCACTAATATCTATGACTGCCAGCTATGTCTGGTCCACTGGTGTTTGCAGACATGGCCTTCATGTGTTTAAATGTGTGAGCATGCCCAGTATGACCTTTCAGTATGTTGTTGACTGACATTGCCTTCATTACTCTAAGTATGTGGGTAGGCCCAGTATGGCCATCTGTATTGAACGTGTGGCTCGAGTTCAGGCAGTTTATACTGCAGTGATGACCTTTGTATTGTACACCTACAGGTAGCATGCTGTCTCTGCAGGGTATCCATCGATCTTTTGGCATGGACTGTTACTACATTTCTGCATAGGATGGGGGGCACACCTGACTATTTCTACATTTCTACACAGGATTGTGGGGGGGGCACACCTGACTGTTACTATATTTCTATGTAGGATGGGGGGCACACCTGACTATTTCTACATTTCTACACAGGATTGGGGGGCACACCTGACTGTGACTACATTTTTGTGTCGGATGGGGGGGCACACCTGACACTTGTACACATTTGCTAGGACTGTACTGGTATGTCGGGTACTCCATTTCCGTCTGTAGTCTTACCTATCATGCTGGCTAGAGGCATACCAGTGTACTACAAATCTTAGCTTTTAATTACCTACATATTAGTTTTTGACTTCTTACCCTTCAGAACTGACATCCCACTGCCTGACCTGCTGTAGTCTGTCTGTGTAGGCCTGGGGGGGAGGTTACCCATAGGCCTCATTCAGAGGCCATAGCACAGCCTTTGCTTGTGTTTGTCTACACCTGTCCTGCTGGTTGTGACTGTTATTGGGTATGTGACCCCCCACTTGACTGGCATGTGTGAGTCACTTACCTTGTGGGTGTCCCAGTATTGAGGGTGGTGCTGCAGGGCTGCCTATGTTGGATGCACATAGTACACTCCCTACACATGGTTAGTCACAGGTAGTGTAATGTTTGGCATCCCTTTTACTGTATGTGAGTCAGAGAGAGGTATTATTCCTTGGGTCCCTCCTGTGTCAGTGTATGTGCTATGCATTGCCTCTTTGACAAGGCCAGGGCATACTGGGCATGCCTCCTTCTGCCTACTGGGGCAGGCTCAGGTTGTTCCTGCTCTGAGTCACTCTGTGCCTGTGCAGGCCTTGGCAATGGTGGGGGGCTGTGTGGCCCTGCCCCATGCTGTTCCTGCTGCAGCTGTTTCCACAGGATCATATTGTGTAGCATGGCACATACAAGGGCAATTTGGGTACATGTAGCTGTTGAGTACTGCAAGGCTCCACTGGATGTGTCCGGGCACCAGAACCATGACTTGAGCATCCCAAACACACGCTCTACTATAATTCTGGTCTGTGCGTGTGCCTCATTATGGAGTTCTTGTTTGGGTGTGTGTGCATTTCTGATGGGTGTCATCAGCCACGGTTCCAGTGTGTATCCAGCATCCCCCACTAGATGACCATGAGGGATGCCCCCATTGCCAAATCTCTGGTACAGCTGCTTCAGATGCCAGATGTGGGAATCGTGATAGCATCCAGGGCAGCTATCACACGCATTCATTATTATGCCCTGGGCATCACACATGACCTGGCAGTTGGAGGGGAAGCCCTTGCGGTTGATGTAGACCCTACCCCGCTCACCAGGTGGTGCTTTGATGCATATGTGCATGCAGTCTATAGCACCCACTACCTTAGGGTATTCCGCTATTTGGTGGAACAGTTGCATATTGCTGGCCAACGCCTCACGTGTGTTGGGGAAATGTACGTGCTCACCGACATGTGCTGATATGGCATCCAGGAACTGGTGGAGTACCCTGGATGCTGATGCCTGTGAAATACCCATCATATCCCCAGTTGGCATTTGGAAGGTACCTGTAGCTAGTATTCTTAGGCCTGTACATACCTTGGTATCCACTAGGATGGGTTCCCCTCTGTTAGTTCTGTGTGTCAGGTGTGGCCGGCACAGCTCAACAATTTGCTGTAGGAGGTCCCTAGGCAGGTTTAGACACATCCCCTAGCTTAGCTCTGCTAAGCTAGGAGCAATCCCGAGCTACAGGGCTCCAGTCCGCTTACAGTATGCCTGGCACCCCCCCCACCATGATGTCACCTAACTCCTAGACTTGCACCAAGCTATTCCTACTCTTACACTGTTGGGACCTGACTCACATGCTGGGGAAAACTGGGATTCACTATC
Organism: Protopterus annectens; assembly: GCF_019279795.1. Taxonomy (NCBI): domain Eukaryota; kingdom Metazoa; phylum Chordata; order Ceratodontiformes; family Protopteridae; genus Protopterus; species Protopterus annectens. The sequence goes on from NC_056731.1 coordinate 295,850,654, forward strand.
CTTCCCCTCATTTGCATAGGATTGCCTCGTAATGCATAGTTACATGTTTTACACTGAGCCTCCCCCTTAGCAACCACTACTCACTGGCCAGGTTGTCTTCTGCCTGCCATTGACTTGCATGGCAGAACAGTGATTTTAGTTAGACTGCTTATTTTAGGTTTATTTTATTATCCCCCCCCCCCCGATCCTGCTTGTGCACCGCTGCTCTACGCTTAAACAGCCGAAATAGGCTAAAAAAAAATAAAAGATGATTTTTGTATTTATTTTTTTGTTTGCAATGCCAATGGCCTTATACTTGGCCATTGGCATGCTTACTACACAATATGCAGCCTTTATTTGGGGCTTTCACAGCTCCATTTTCGATTTTGCAGAAATGTACTCGGTTACTAACCAAGTACATTTCTGCAGATAGCACTAGTCTTGCACGGACTGTTGCAAGCTTCCTGGATTGCAAAATCACCTCATTTGCATGGATTTCACCTGCAAATGGGGTGATTTGCATACCAGGGCTTAGTCTGTGCAAGATTAGTGCAGGAGCGCTTGTGCATGCCCCTGCAAGCTGTTCCTGGATCACACGGCAGACATATTGCCTGCTTGAGCTCCTGTACCAATCTTGCACTCCATGGAAGCTTCTGAGAATCTAGGGGAATATTAATTTATGATTAACTGAGTTAGGCAAATGACTTAAGAAACTGATAATTTTTTAAAGTAAGAAAAATAATAGAAACATTGCAAGTTAATATGAACAATTCAAAATGAAGATTTTTGAATTTACTTCAAGAAATGTTTTACTTTACCTCAAAAACTACAGACCTATTCGTCTGACTAGTCTAATATGCAAAGCCATGGAAAAAACTATCATGGAAATGACGATCAAAGACATAAGTAACTTTCAGACAGTGAACCCAACCCAGTTTGGCTTTGTCAAGGGAAGATCATGCCTACTAAACCTGGTGGACTTCTTTGAGAATGTCTCCAAGGCAATGGATGAGGTGAAAATGTTGCATACCATCTACTTAGACCTAACTAAGGCATTCAGTGCAATACCCCACTTGGATATAGCTAACAAACTCACTGAACACAGCATAATCCTCTACATAACTCACCGGATTGCCAGCTGTCTCACAGACAGGACCCAGGAAGTCAGGATTGGTGACACTATCCCCAATAACAGATCAGTCACCACTGGGGTACCCTCCATGCTGGGACTACTCCTATTTCGTATCTACTTCTTGGAGGTGAAGGCTCATATCAAGGGATTTTGGCTGACCACATTCACAGATGACTGCAAATTGGCAACTATCCTAGATTTCCCCATAACACAAACATCTTAGAAGATGGTCTAACACAGACAAATGACTGGTGCCAAAGTCGTGGATTAAAGCTCAATGCCAAGTAATACATTATAATGCCTTTTGGGAAAACTGCCACCCAGGACAATTACTCCATTCATAAGACTCCCCTAAGAATTGACCAAATGGTCAGAGACCTATGGACATATGTAGACAGTAATTTGGCCTTCGACTAACATGTGGTCAAGGTAGTAAGAAAATCATTCTAGATCACCCAACTTGTAAGTAAGGGAATGATATCTAGTTTCAAGGAAGTCACAGTAGTTCTTTGTTTGCCCTTTATCAGACCCATCATTGAGTATAATGACCCTTTGGCATGCACCTGACCAGACATATGCATCAGGTGGAATGCTGTCTTACAAGGAAAATTCAGGGTATAAACACATTGCCCTATATGGATTGCCTTAAAGCCCTGTTTTATACTCTGTCTCCTATAGGTTACTAAGAGGTGATCTGTGCCTGACATACAAAGCATCTTTGGATCCAGCTCTAACAGACCTTTTACACATCTGCAAATTAACACCATCAAAACCACTAGATCCAAGGATTTAAATTTTGCCTGTGGCATGAATAAGACTTGTTTGGCAAGGCAGATATGTAACTCAGAAGATTTTCATGTTCTGGAACATGCTCACCATCCATGTGAAACAAAGTCCATCCCTAAATCTATTTAAGCGTAACCTTGACCAATGGATAGGAAATCAGAAATTTAACCAGGTCTGGCTCCATATCTCTGATAGACAGAGGCAGGCATTAAGGGCCAAACTAACATAAAACCCACGCACATAACCTCTAGAAACTTCTTAACAAACATACCTCTCCTAATAAATGCCCTTGATGCATAAGGACACAATTGGGTTGGATTGCCTGGCTAGGCTTATGCAGGCTCTGGTGGTTGTTAGCCTGGTATATACCTATGACTCTAAGAACTATGGGCATAGTCCAATGGCTTTAGCAACTAGTGTAAAGCTGTCATTAGTGAATGGAAAATCATTACAGCAGCAATGGAACTGATTAGTGATCACTGAGAAAATCATACTTTGGTACCATTAAGTGATTGTGCATTCATGGGAAAAATGCAGTGATTTAATTGTGAAGTACTGAAGTGGCACTAATGTACTGAGCATATACCTCTCAACCTGTTAGAACAAAAAGCCCCAAAAATAGGGGCATATTTTAAATATTGGTCCTGTAAACTTGGAACTTGCGAGAAGAACAAGATTTGGGTTAGCATACATTTTTTGAAATATATGAAATCTGAAACTGAAATCTGTGTCATTATTTAATGACTTCAGTCCTCAGTAATTTGTCAAATGACTACAGATTCTATGAAGGACAGATGAAAAATATGAGACAAAAATCCAGACATTTTGTGAAAATCCAGACAGTTGAGAGTTATGACTGGGCTCAACATGCACGTTTATTTACCTGGGGATTTTTGAATGTCACTGATGAATGAAAAATGACAGTATTATTATTCCAATAAATTGGTAAGGGTTAGAGGAGGATGGATTTGTTAGCAATCTTCTCTCCTTACTATTGTGAAGATATCTGTGATAGTGCAAACATTGCTTCGGCACAAATTTACATGGCTGGACGATACGCGTGAATAACTATGAGCTTTGCATCATCTCTTTTTTTCTGAGAATGGCAGGCAAACATTCTTTGCTGTCTTGTTTGGCTAATGATTACATCAAAGTTTTTTTCATTTATATAACTGTGGCATATTTTTTATGTTCATTAATGATACAAAACAAGGGTCAAGACAGAGAAAGGATAATTTCTGCCATGAGGAAAACAGTGTCCTCATGGCAATCCTTAGGGCATATGGCAAACATATGTTTGGTAAAAGGGGGCCCAAACAGGCTGATAGGGCAAAAACATTGAATCAGGTTGTAATGAATATTAATGCAGTTGGTGGAAGAAACCGTACATTAACACTGTGCAAGAAGAGGGTGAATGAGATGGATGTGCTAGAGTCAAGGCGAGACAGAATGCAATTGCCAGAACCAGAAATGGGGTGGGGAGCCTCCAACACTTATTCTGCAAACACCAGATGAAGAATACCTCCTTTCAATTTGGGGGGGGGGTGACTATGACACAGAAGATGATGGCAATGGAATAATCACAGGTGATGTAAACACTAGCTATGACCAATGTCTGCAACAATAACTCACCTCTGCTAAGGAAGGTTGGATTGAAAACCATAATATATATTAATATGGAGACTGGATGACATGTAATGATTACATTAAACACATGACAATTACTGTTAACAGGTGAACCTTCCACATCTACACATAATAACAATGAAGGCAGTGTGCATGGTAAGTGTACCATACACTTCCATACAGTAGTCTATGGTATTTCTTTATTGGTAATGTTTTAAAATCATTTTTACAGGGTCAGCATTGGAAACAAATAGTTCCACTATACCAGTACATTTGGAGGATATCAGCAGCATAATGGCTATTGAAGATGATGATAATATAGTTATTTTTATGCAGCAGACTGAGGAAAGTGGCGCACAGTCCCTAAGTTCAATGTCAGGATCTCTCATCCCACAAAATGTTAGTAACTCTTCAAGAAGTGACAGTGTATCACAAAGTCAAGCACATGACGACATTATACTCCAGCTTGTAGAAGGAGAAAGCCCCCACACCTCTACACCAGTATCTCCAAATGCAGAAGAACACTTTTAGGATGATGGCAGACATTCAGAGGTAAAACAACGAAATATACACCAGGATCTTTATTAAATAAAGCTTTCTGGTCTACACCCTTCATCAGTATAACTTAACATATAAAAAATCACCATTTAAATAGGAGAACATAAAGTCACATGACATTCAGAGGTAACAGTATCCACAGTGACATGACACCATTAAAAAAGGGAGCCAGGGCAAGAGTTTGTCACAGTTACCCCAACAAGCATGTAAAGTACTGGATGCTCAGTAGCAAATATGCCTTGACATTGTTAGGGCTCAGACCACTTCCACAGAGAGTCAGGTGGAAATGGTCAGAGTCCTCCAGGTCATATATGAGGATTTCCAGCACTACATGGAAATGGCATAGAGTATGGATAATGCCATGATTACACTGATGTGTAGTATGGAGGCACACCAAGCATCCATTGCCACATCCATTTGTACACTAGTTAGTACTTAACCAGACTCAAGTAGGAGTCAGTCTCATAAGGGGAAGAGGACAGGGTACTGTCCGGAGACATGGACGCAGACCACATGAGACTACAAGTGCTTCTCAAGACAGTATGGTAATTAGTTGGGGGGAACAAAAGCAGCAGATTTCATGCAAGCTACATCAGAATTCATCTGCACATAGCAGGGCCTCTCATTCAAGGTCCAGTTCCACAGCAATATCAGATTAGTGTCTACAGTATTATCTACATCAGGCAAATCACGACATCCAACCAAGTCACCATCCAGCTCCCATGACAGCCCCTCTTCAAAATTACTTGCTTCATCACCTCAGCTATGTTTAGGAGAAGTATATGACACCTCTGACCTTGACCTACTGTGATTCAAGTGTCACATTTCTGTTGCTTACAATTTGACCAAAACACACACACATGTAAATGTGTAATTCAAAGGAGAATAATTTATTACATAAAGGGAAAAAGAAGGGTAGGTGGGCTTAAGTCACTCTTTAATGGCACTGCTTAAAACCCAATGGAACTGTGGAAAGAAAGCTATGTCATCACATAAGATTGCAGTCATTAACACCATTAATGTTTTGTGCATTCCCATTGCTACAGCTGACAGTTACCTATAACTTAAAGGTAGTAATACACCAGTTTTCAGGGAAACACTAATAAAATTAAAGACTAAAATGAGTATCCTGCCATGTTAACAAACACTGCTGCCACTTCACCCTCACTACTGCACAACTTGTGATATTTTTTGTCTCTGAGGACACAAATTATTGTGTATGGCAAAATAAAATAATCTGATGTGTAGTACTTTAACAAATAACACACTACAAACTGAGAAAACATTGCATAATATAAAAACAATATGATAACTTTTCATTCAATTGCACAGTTTGAACTCATGTTAAATACCAAAGTAAAACTTTTCAGTAATTGTACCACTTCAAGACATTCAGTATATGCATACTTAACTATATCACATCACTAGTATGTATTGTGAAAAATAGTTAAAATGTGATTATTAATTATATGATGCCTTATTGTATCACTGAATATGAGTCAGTGAGCACTCAGGCATAACTTTTACAAATAGTAATATGATTACCTGTTCTGAAATAAAAAAATATTTATTTAAAGATGCAAAGGAATGTGAAATGAGCAGCAACAGTAGATGATGCACTACACAACACAACCCACAGATATCACTGCATGCATCAGTTGTACTCATGTGTTTTTACAAAAAAGGAAACACTAACCTGAATGTCAAGGTCCATAGTTCTGGACTACATGCTGCTGCCTCTTTACTTGCACAGTTGTATGCCATGTATGAGCCTGCTGCATGGGTTCCCTTACTACTGCTACTGACTGGTCACTATTAGTCACAGTAGGACTGGAGCTGGGAGCTGCATTGACAGCATGGATCACTTCACCAGCAGACTGCCTCATGATCCTTTCGTGCAGAATGCAATATGCAGTAAACATACTCCATGCAGTAGCTGTGCCATTCTGAAATACACTGCCAGACTCATCCAGGCACTCTTTATGAGGCTAAACACCTTCTCAATAACAATCTGGGTCTGCGACAGGGCTGTATTAATGCCCTCTTCTGCAGCTCCATTTGGATTTCTCATTGGTGTGGATATCCAGCAAAAAAAAGAAAAAAGAGAGATCGAAAGAGAAAAGATGGAAGGCAAAACAAAGAAAAAAGGGTTTAGCATTAAAAAACCCAGATTTTTCCCACTTGCCAACCACTGGGTATCCTACCATGCAGGAAGAGGTGGTAGAGTGAGTTAGTGAGCCAGATCTGAGAATCATGCGCACTGCCAGGATGCTGTGCAGAGATGTTGGTGATGCAAACCCATACGTCACACACTACCTAGCAATTTATGGAATGGTAACCCTTCCTGTTGCAGTACTACTCCCCTGTGGTCCAGATGGCATCCTAATTGCAATGTGGAAGCAATCTAGTGCACCAAGTCCCTCAGGGAAATGTGCCAGCCATACCTCTCAACCTCTTAGAGCTAGAAATCTGGACAAAGCCATAAATAATGGGGGACAAAGGCCCAAAAATTGGGACTCTTTTTAAATATTGCTCCTACAAATGTAGAAAGTTGATAGAATAGCAAGTTATGCATTAGCATGGACTTTCTGAAGGGTATGAAGTCTGAAATTCAAATGTCTGCCATTATTTTCTAACTTCAGCCCTGAGTGATTTGCAAGTGGATTTGGCAGAAAACCATAATTTTATGAGAAATGGACCAAAATGTGAGGCAAAAATCTGGTCATTCTGTGAAAATCTATACAGTTGAGAGGTATGGTGCCAGCCTATAAAAGCCATGTATAGTCTGGGCCCAGTCCTGAGGTGCCCCTGAAAAATAGATATACTGATCCACACGTCAAGAGTACATCTTGGAACTGCTGAAGTATCCTTGAACCAGAAGCCTGTGAGATACCCAACATGTTCACAGTCTATTCTGGAGGGACCCCATGGCAATTATAGCGAGGACCACCCACAAGGATAGGATGTCCATGCCTCCCAGAAGTACCCCTATGGATGTCATTCACTCTGTAAAACCCTTGTGATATCCCTGTCCACTTTGAACCTATCAAGTACATCCTGATTATCAAAATTCTTGTGTGTTATTCTCTGCTTACATTTCTGCTGTCTTGGCTGATGAGTGCCACTGGGTGCAAGTTGTTTTGGCTTGACTAAGACAAGCACCTCACACTGGAAAATAGGTAGGCCAGCAGCAAGTAACAGCATCATCACAGATTGCAAAGTAGGTAGAATAGGTGCAGCTCCACTTTTTATAATGAATCTGCAAACAGTGCAAAAAAGGTGTAAAATATAACTGCAACTCACAAGTAGGCAAGATAACGCATTAGTGTACACTTTTTTACATAATTTCTCATTTATAACTTATTATGACATCATTTCCTTATGCTTATTCATCTCCATCGTGCATAAGCATAAGTAGTCTGAAGAGAGGCTTACTTGCATTCTTTCATGGACAGCAAGGATAGTCTTAGCGCATTCGCATTGTGACTGTGAATACTACCCATAGTCATATATCAGTCTGGTTAGGGGTGTACTGAATCTAAATAACACAAATAACACAAATTGCAGCTGCAGAAATATTTGCTACAAACTTCATTCTTAGATAACGGGTCTGTGCATCGTCTGAAAATAGTATTATAAATTATGCATAATCTGGTATACAAGACAAAAAGAAACAGCTTGCATTGTATTCTTTTCTCTAACACACCTGAAATCCTTCCTCATGCATTTAACATTTTTTTGCTGTTGTGTTTGTCCCTGTGCCACTGGATGCTAGCAGACAGGCTTTCAAAGGCTTCTTGCAATAAAGTGCATGTGAAGAATCAATAATGTTGGCTCTGTCTGTTGAAACTTCAGACAAGCTTATTTTCAGTTATATACTAGAGCAGATGAAAACAGAGCTATGTCTAAAATACTTTAATAATTGCTACTAACTGGTACATTTGTTCTGTTTGTTTTTAATGGCCGTGTCAGTCTTTGAAGACTTTAATGAAGAAATGATGTCTCTTTCAAGTTCATTATTATAAAACACAAATTCCCTAGGAATTATTAACAATTGTGCAGGCTTCACACTAAGCCTATGTGATTAAAGAATGTTAGCACAATGACCAGCAGTGTTAATTGAATATGAATGATGCTCAACATGCCTACACATTTGAAAACACCTTTTTGTGGCCAGCAATAGTGTTTGTGGACATGGGAAGGTGCCTGCAAGCATGAATGTAAACAAAATGGCTTGCAGCAGAGTGAAAGAAACATTTTAACATAAATCTTGCAATATTGATGCAATGATAATTAATGTCAATGATAATACCTGAGTTATACACATAAATAAAAATGGACATGCTAATAAAGGCTGTGATAAGGAAATAAATCTGCAGTGTATCTCTCCTAATAAAGCCTTAGTGTTACCTCCCCTCAATAATCAACGATAGAACCTTATTGTTGAATGTATGTCTATTATATTAGACAATAATTTCATCTTTTATGAAGGTGAAGACTACAAACAAACAAAGGGATATAGCTATGGGGGCAGCATGCGCCCCCATATTTGCAAATCTTGTTATGATAGAATGGGAAGAAAATAATGTCTTCAACAGCAAATTTGTTAGTCATATAAAATTATATACCAGGTTCCTGGATGATATTTTTATCTTATGGGATGGTCCTTTTGAAATTATTGATCATTTCATCAGATATTTAAATGACACAAGCCCATTCCTAAAATTCACCCACACTGTCAGTAAGGATGGTATTGCATACTTGGACACCTATATATCTTATTCTAATACAGGGTTTACATCTAAGATTTATAGAAAGAAAACTTTGAGTAATAACTATTTAGAATATAGTAGCAACCATCCAAGGAAATTAATGTGTAACAAATTTAAAGGGCAGTGTATCAGAGTAGCAAGAATGACATCTAGTCATAGTGATATGCTATTAGAAATCCAATATGCTAGCTCCTTATTTTTGGAGAGAGGCTACCCTAAGGGTTTAATGGAGGATGTGGCAAATTATGTCACTAAAGAATGGGATAAAAAATACAAGCCCATTTTAGGTAATAGGAATTGGCAGGGTGAGTCCAGGATAGAGCAAGCAAACCAACCCCAGTTTATTAGGTCATGTATAGTGAAGTTTGGACCTTATGCAGACAGAGTTAAGCGGGTTATATGTGACAATTGGAACATTTTGAAGGCCGATGACATCACCCAAGTTATAGAAGAGGCACCCAACTTTGTATACAAGATGGATAGGAATATTAAGTGTAATTTGGAGAAAAAGAATGATTGCATGAGGAAACACAATAAGTTAGGATATACATGGACGTGTGGGAATTGCAATTATTGTAAATACATATTGGAATTAGATAGCATCATACTTGACAATTATAACAAAACTAAGGTTAATTTTATCAAAGGAAATTGTAACAGTGCATACATAGTATAGTTAACTAAATGTATGTTATGTTCAGGGTATTATATTGGGAAAACAGAAAGAATGTTTAAGAACAGGATATACGAACATACATACAATATTAAAAAGAAGGACATAAACAATGCCCTTTATAGGCACATAGCAAGTAAGGGAGATAATCATAATTTTAAGTTTGCCTTATTGGAGCAGATATATATAACCCAAGGGGGGGGTAACACTAAGGCTTTATTAGGGGAGAAAGAAGTCAAGTGGCAGTTGCTACTTGACGTTACAACTTACCCCGGTTTGAATGATAGCATACCTATTAAGCCTGTATTAATGGCACGTTGTTAAATTAGGGATTTTAGAAGGGCTTAATTGTATATACAATATGAACTGTATGAATTTTAATTTGAATTTATTGTATTCAATGCTTAGAGTAGGTTTTTATCTTGTATTATGCATTTTTTATTTTTCTATTATGTTTAGATGCATAGATAGGATATCACTCTAAGAAGCTTTTATGAGTTGTTAATTGACCAATTATGTATTGGCGCCAAAACGTAATGATATTTAAGTGTTGTATTGCATTAACCTTGTATTCTGATGAAGTCAACAGTTTGGTTGATGAAAGCGCTAAATCGTATTTTTTATTAAAGTATTTATGTGTGATACCCCGGACTGCTTTTTCCAGTGGATACTATAGTGTTTGCACTTTTGCGCTTTTGGATTATACAATCTTTGTGATTTATTATAAATTATATTATGAATGATGTGCATATTAAAGATATATCAATTGAATTATACATTAAAGATTTTTGAAATAATGTGAGGAAGGCATTAGAGAATTTTAAACAATAATAAAGTGGATAGGACATTTTTCAATCTTCCTTTTAAAGAAAAACAAGTGTTAAAAGAAATAGCTGATAACATTTTGAGAATCATGAAGGCCAATAAGGGGGGTGGGTTAGTTATAACAGACCATAAGGCTTATGTTGAGAATACTGAAGCTATGCTCATGAATGAGACAGAATATCTTAAGATTCATGGTACAAATATCATCAGGTGTTACAAATCTATATGTGGCTTTCTATTGAATAGCTTGTTTGAAGGCAATATTAACAAAGAAGTTTATAACTTTTGTAACATAGAAAACCCCAGGGTTGGGGTATTGTTTGGCATTACAAAATTACATAAGTCTTTTGGTTCATCCCCCCTTTTGGCTTATAGTGTCAGTGCCTAGTTATATAACTGAAGGGATATCATTATTAATAGACAGTGTATTAAATGCCTTAGTTAGCAAATTGGATACCTTCATTCAAGATTTATGGGATTTTTTGAATAAAGTTTGTGACTTTAGTATTAATTTCATGTACAAATCTGATGTAAACATTATGTACACTATAGATATTTGCTCAGTGTTTACAGCTATCCCACACTGTAGAGGAATTTAATTTGTCAGAATGTTTCTCACAAAGCTTACCAATGCTTCCACTCAGCAAGTGATTTTTTATTGTATTTTGTTAGAAGTTTTACTTGATAACTATTTTGTTTTTACTGGAAACTATTAAAAAGAAAAAAGAGGGGTAGAGATAGGGTCACTCGCAGCCCCCTTTTTTGCCAATATAGTGTTAGGCTGGTGGGAACATGCTATATTAAATGAAATTAATAAGAATTTTAAAGTATGTTTTTACAAATGCTTAATGGATGATTTATCTTTTTGTTTTAGAAGGTAGTGAATTAGGTTGTCAGAAATTATTAAGAGAACTGAATGACAAATATGTTTTTTTTTTAATTTACAATTGGGGATGTTGGCCATTTGGTTAACGTTTTAGATGCTACACTTTTTTGGGATGATAATAATAAGCAGTTTGAAAGCAGCATACACAGTAAGAATACATTTACCAATAGTTATTTGCACAATAACAGCAATCACCCTATTTTTATGAAGAAAAATATTCACAGGAGACAGTATATCAGAGCTAGCCATATGACTACTGATGATACAAATTTAGAAGAATAATTTGAATTTATTACCAGTCTGTTTATGTGTAGGGGGTATTGTGAAGTTTTTTAAAGCAAACAGAGGAAGAAATTAAACAGAAAAGATACATTTCTTTCCCACATATTTTAAAGGTTCCCTTTATTAGTTACAAAAAAAGGAAAAACACTGAGGACAACTTGAAAGGAGATAAAAGTCTTACATGTGCATTGGACATGACAATTGACAGCGAAAGTATTCACACCATTATTAGTAATAACTGGAAAATTTTACAGGGCAACAGAGATTTAGTAGATGCAATAGGAGATCTTCCTAAATTTATGCATAAGAACAATCACAGCATGAAAAATCTATTACAAAAGGGTGATAGTATAACTAAACCAAATTACATCACAGTCCCACCAAAGAAAATAACAGGTATGTCCAAATATAGACAATGTAACATCTGTAGATATAGTTATAAAGGACATTTTATTATGTTAGAAAATCCTTCATACACTATTAACATTAATGAAAAATTTGTCAGATGAAAGGGTTGGTATATTTCTGTGCATTTTGGGATATTCAGCATTTTATATTGGAATGACTACCAGGAGGCTATTTGACAGAATTAAAGAATATCTGTATTATATTAAAAAGAAAGATCTGAAAAGTGCCCTATACAAGCACACCTTGAAGTGTCCTAAACATAAAAAAAATATTTTTTCAGTTATTAAACAGGGGCATATAGGTTATATAGCCATGGGCTCAAGCTTAATGCCAAGAAATGTATAATTATCCCCTTTGGGAAAAAACATGTACCCATGAATTACCACATAGCTGGCAGTACACTAAACACTGAAAGTGTGATGAGAGACTTAGGGACACAGGTGGACAGTGGTCTCACCTTTGATAACCACATTGCCATAACAGTCAGGAAATCCTTCTATGTGGCACACCTCATCACTAAGGGCTTTTCATCCAGAAAAAAGGAGGTCATTGTCTCACTGTACTCATCCCTCATTAGACCCATTATAGAGTACAACACTCCATTGGGTATATACCTCACAAGACATCTGCAACAGCTGGAAAGGCCACAGAAATACCTCACTAAAAGAATCACTGGCCTAAAGCAGATGCCCTATGCTGACCGTCTAAAACAACTCCAGCTATACTCTGTGGCATATCGTCTACTCAGAGGCGATCTCTGCTTAACATACAAGACCATATCAAACCCTGAGCTGTTGGACATGCTCCACTTAAAGAAATCCCAATTAATCAGAGTCACATGCTCCAGGGATCTAAACCTTGTCATCACAATGAAGAAAATATGCTGGAGGGATAGGTGCCTGACCCAGAGACTCCCCATACTTTGGAATAGACTGCCCATACATGTCAAACAGAGCGCCTCCTTGGCCCTCTTCAAAAGGAACCTTGATGATTGTATGGGAGATAGGAAATTCACCCCGGGGATCATGTCAGTCACCCTGCTAGACAGGGGTCCAAGGAAGCAAATATTGTGGGAAGAAATATCCAGGGAATTCTTATGGCTAGGCTTGTATAGTCCCTAGTGCCGATAGCCTAGTACCAACCTGCCTAGTGCCAACCTATGAACCTAAAAGAGGTGGTGATTTAAAGAATTTATTGGAACAAAGAGAAGCTTTTTGACAGATCAAATTGGCAGCCAATAAAGCCCTGGTTTAAATAATACTGTCAACATCAAATCTTTTTTGAAAAACAGGAGAATATATGTTAACAAACTGCATCAAAGGCATTGTACATAGTAATTTTTAATACTTAATTTGTTCATTAATTAATTAATTAATTAATTGCTTAATTGGAATGTTAATTGGGATGTGTATTTATACTTAGTTTGTGCAGTCATTTTATTCTGATGAAGTCTTTCTGACAAAAGAGGCTAATAAACTGAGTGGATGCTAGTGTGGTTCAAAGTTCTTGCTGATTCACATACGAGGTTTCTAGTTTTTGTAAAGGATATTTCATCTTCTCAATGAATAGAATGACTAGTGGAAAACTTAATACAGGAAAGGAGAGGGAGTTAAAATTAATACCTATTTTCACTGATTTGTTGAAATATTGCAAATGATAAAGAGAAGATGGGAGAACCCCAAGATGGCCAAGAAGAAACAGCTTCTATGATTTACTCCATTTCTTATTTTTTGTTTTTACCATACCTGTTTCTTAATTATTTATCAACTTATACCTCAATAATATGAACATACCTTCCTTGACTAAAACATAAACAATCTTTTGGAAAAACGAATATGTTTACTTCAATTGGAACTTTTCTTACTATATAAAATTGGATTCTTTAAAGAATATTGGCACTACTAAATCTCCACAAGTGAATATTTCTTTGAAGAAGAGCTTAAGACAAGTGATGCCTTCTTTTCAACAACTTTCTTTTAAAACAGACCGATTTTACATTAAAATGAATTTTTTACACAGAGATGGTAAAAATCCATGTTTCAGCAGCATGAAAATCAGTTGAAAGAAATTGAAATATTTGTAGCAAAGACAAAAAGAATGAAAATCAAATGGAATTTCTGATAATCCTGAATATGTACTTGATATATACAATTGAAGATCTACAAAAACAAAGCAAAAAGAAATAACTTAAGAATTTATGGTACGCCAGAAGGAAAGCAAGTGACTTAATATGGTAAATTTTCTAAGCACCTGGATGTCACAGACAGTGTAACTGCAAGAACTGTATTCGGAGAACAAACCAGTCTCTTGTATAGCCATCATCAATGTCAAACTTTACCATAAGTCCAGTAATGATGAACTTTCAGTTTTTTAGTTAAAGAAGTCGTTCTCAAAACTGCTTGGTCAAATCTACCTATGAAAGCAGGAAAATGAATTTGAAATGATTATGCTTCAAAAAACATATAAAAACATCCAGGCTACTGGTTAAAATATTAACACAGAATGACATTAAAACGTACATTCTTTACTCTGACAGATTTAATATGCTTCACATTAATGTTTCAAATATATATATATATATATATATATATATATATATATATATATATTTTGGAGGAAACATATTTTTTGTGCCAAGCCACAAACTACTAGCACATTTCTGATGAGACAGACTGAAAAACAGAACTGTGAAATGCTTAAAACTGACAGTTACATAATTATTTTATTTTATTTCAAAACAACCTTAGGTTTATGCATATAATATATGAGTGGGTTAGAAAAATGCATGTATTAGCACAAAAGTGCAGTAGGAAACATTTTAATTGATCCACACCCATGAGAGTGAATGCCAAGCAATTAAAGAACTTTGGGCAAAACAACTTTCACCTTCAGTACAGTTTTCTTTTTTTGTCCATTGTATAATCTCAGAGTAGGTATATTTAAATTTGGGGTGTCTGCATGTGGGGTGCAGGGGGCTTGTTCACCTACAAAAACAACTTTCCTGTCAGGTTCACTGAAAGTTATTTTGGTGTTTTTTATTAACCTAAACTTGATTAAAGAGTTGTCAATCAATTGGCATGAACCTGTGCAGTACAACTATCCTGCTATTGTGAAATATTATCTGAATATTAGATAAAATCAATTAAAATATTTACTACTAGTAAAACAAAAAATGCAAGCCAGTCTACTTTTATTTGCTCATTGTCATTCTGTTTTTATATGGTAATTCTAAGAAGATAAAGATTTCTATCCATTTAATAGCTTTACATACAAAATGATGCTTTACATATTGGATATTAACTGTATATAAAATGATAACATGTTTATTTATGTAAAACTTTAGTTTTGTTTTGATATTCCATTCTTTAATGGTAAAGCATGTAGCATTTGATTTATTTAGTAGTGGCAATATGATGCTCTAGCTTTTACAGACATTTTAATTAAGGCCTTTTCCCACCACAGAGTTTAACACTGATGTGATTTGGCAATTTCTGGATCAGCTATATCCATAGTAAAAAAGATGGTAGAATGTATGCCTTCTATATGATTTGTGAGTCAGTATAGACTTGGCTTTTCAGTGTAATAAATTTCAAGTACTTATCTATTAGATAAGAACATTTTCTTCTATAAATGAGTTTTGTCTTTCGTTAATGTTTCAAGTTTTTGTTTGCAATGAGATGTAGAGGGAAAGTATAGCTATTTCAGATGCATGTGCTAAACAGATGATTTTGAACAATCTATCTATTGATGTTTTTCTTTTAATTTGGATGATTGGCCCCATAATAATATTTGATGCTTGATTTTGAATTTGGAGGCATACACAGTGTTTAAGTTTCACAGTTGATTTACCACAGATTGTCAATAATTCCAAGCCAGCACTATTCAAGATGTGGTTTTAATCTTTTGAATTAATTTATGCTAGATATACTACTGCACATCTCTTTATTTAGTTTTATACATATATAACATAAGCTGGTCATTTATGGATATTCTTGATTAGAAGGCACTGGTTTCTTTCACAAAGATGACATGTGATCTCTAACAGCTATCCTGGACAGAAAAGAATCTGCTTAAATTAACGCTAAAGGGAAATAAATATGTTGTATAATATATGAACATTTTTGAATTTTTTTTATGGGAGATGCCTTATGCCTTCCTCACTTTAGCAGACTACTAGGGAGGTTATGTAAGATTGGTTTTACACAAACGCACACACATACAAACACACACACACACACACACACGCACGCACGCACACGCACACACACACACACACACACACACACACACACACAGTGCATCTCTCTCTCTCTATTCACATATATATATATATATATATATATATATATATATATATATATATATATGGTTTCCCTGCATTTTATGGAATATCCACATTTAGTCGAAAATGCTAGCAGTGGTGTTTTATGTTGAATGTATGGATAGTTGAATGGACAAAATGTTGATGGTATGTTTCAAGAGACAGATGAGTGGGGTTTACATACATACATACAAATATTCTGGGCATGGGCAATAATGCCTTCTAGTCTACCAATATAACAAAACAGTTATTCCCTTAATAAGTATCTAGGTTTGGAGGGGTGAGTTTTTTGTGCATGTTTGAGAGTTAGGGTTAGGATTGGGGATGGGTGAGGAGATAGGTTTTGTATGTCTGTATGTGACTGTGTGTATTTTAGGGTAAGGATCAGGGTTAGGTATGTGGTAGATGTAGTGTTGTTTGTGTGTGTTTGTGCATTTGTGTGCATCTGAATGTGTCTTATGTAGTGGCAGTATTACAGGACGTTTTTTAAGGTAAGGTGTAGGGTTAGGGTTAGGGTAGGTAGCAGTATTAGTGTTAGTACCCATTACTAAGGAGCTGCATGGGGGGGTTGAAGCCCTTAACACTGCCACTATTCAAATGAATTTGAGGGGGGGGGGGTAGTGTGAAGATTTGGAGGTGAAAAAGTTTTCCTTTCTTGATCTTTTGTAGGTTGATATTTAGGGACTTCAGTATTCTGTATTTATGAACTTCATAATGTCAGTATTTTATGTTTTACATTAAGAATGTTTGATTATACAGAATACAACCATATCTTCTAAACAAAGAATGGCAGCCTCTGTTATTACTCACGTTGCTAGTTTTATAAGTTCTGTTTTATCAAATGGAAAATAATCTATATTTTATTTTAAATGAGAGCCTAGACAGAAGAAAATTATTTATGCTTATTACTAGTAGTTAAACTATTCACCAGAGATGCATAATTTGCCAAAACAAGACATGACTGGAAGATATTCCTTAGCTTAACTTCTTAGCTGTGTTCTATTTATTAAGTAAACACGTTAAATCTATAGGTTTATTCATAAGTTTTATAACTTTTGTAATAAGGCAGGAGCTCTTTTAAACTGTACGATAGTAAGAAATACGTCAGATATATAATAGACAATATAAAGATATCTCTCCCTCTTTATCTCTCTCTCTCTCTCTCTCTCTCTATATATATATATATATATATATATATATATATATATAGGTTTACTATCAAAATGCCGCCATGCAATTGCATGGCTATGAAGTATTCGAACAACATATGTTCGAATACTTCATAGTTCGGCAGGTTATGTGAGCGAATGTTATCATTGCGAATGGACTGTGCATTCACAATTATAACGTTCGCTCATGTAAGGGGATCGCGGTACAGTGCGGTTAGGGAAATACATCCCTTTCCTCACTGTAGTGCGATCTCGGAGTTGGAATATTAAGTTGGGGGGGTGTGGGGGGTATGCATAACTGTGAGTTTAGGCTAGTTAGGTAGGGAGTTACGGGACGGGTGGGAGTGCTGTTGATTGTCGGAAATGTCGCAAGCGACATTTTCGACAATTAACACTTGTTTTCGACATTAGGGCCATACAAAAATGTGTACGTTCGGCGAAACAATTCGCAAATACGTACACATTTTATTTTAAATTTCAACATTATGATAGTAAACATATATATATATATATATATATATATATATATACACACACACACACACACACACACACGCACACACACGCACACACGCGCACACACGCACACACACGCACACACACACACACACACACACACACACACACACACACACACACACACACACACACACACATAAATGTGGTTTACTATTGGTTTACTGATTGTTATAAAGTTGAATTGCTAAATAATATGACCAGAAGGTCATAAGATGAGAATGCCGAGGGCTCCTTGTTCGAACTCCCTGATTTGTCCCCCCTTCTGGACTCATGTTAACACTTGGTCTTTTGTCTGCGCAGGTCAGGAGGTTCA
Source organism: Protopterus annectens (assembly GCF_019279795.1). Taxonomy (NCBI): domain Eukaryota; kingdom Metazoa; phylum Chordata; order Ceratodontiformes; family Protopteridae; genus Protopterus; species Protopterus annectens. The sequence goes on from NC_056731.1 coordinate 295,868,903, forward strand.
ATGTTGGACATTGTTCAAAGAAGTAGTCCTCGGCATGCTCATCTTATGATCTTCTGGTCACGTTATTTAGTGATGTGACATTGTAGTGACCATCAAAACTGTAGTAAACCTATAGATAGACAGATAGACAGATTTTTTTCATGTTTATAAATGTACTTGTGTTTGGACATGCTTTTTATATTGAGAAAAGATTTATTACAGTAAACATCTCCATAATATATAATATATAATATATAATATGATATATATATATATATATATATATATATATATATATGGGTGTATGGCAGTAGGTCAAATGGACTCTGCCCCAACACCCAGAAGATTGTTGTCAGAACACTGAAATAACTAATATTGACATATTCTGTGCATGGTCCAGGCATTACCCTGGAGCAGATTAAACCAATGGCAAGAGTTTTTGCAGGGGGCAAGCCCCCCAGACCCCAATGTGTGTGGGGGTTTGCACCTTCACACCCCCTGCTAATTATATATACTAACTCTGAGACTACACAATTCCTGGGGAAAGGAAATATTCCCCTACCCAGGGATTGTCGATCTCACACACATCTGTCGACCACCTGTTTGTATCGACCAAATGGTGTTCATCTCCTGGGTGTTGAGGAAGTGTCTGTTTGACCTGCTGCCCTATACCCATATATACATATGTCTGTTGATCATGAAAGTGTTATATAACCTAAGAATAATAACTGAATAAAATACATTGTTCATTAACTAGGTACCTCATTTAGGCAGCTAAGAAACTTCCATTGCAAGATACAACAGTAGAACATAACGTGACGTATAAAAGGAAAAGATGTACTTGTCACTGGCTTTGCGGAAGAGACTGCTACATTCAGAGAAAGCTAGTTCACTTCTTGTATTTTCAAAAATTGTTCAAGAAGGATACACAGTGATTGGATGATATTATCATATTATCTGTATTTCATGCTATCATATTATCTGTATTTCATGCTGATATTACCTGCTTTGTAAGTGTAGCTATTACAATGTATACAGTTTTATTGATTTTTACAACAAGTTATCTCACTGTAACAGCAGACTTTTTTAAATGTATAGAATCACTTGTTTAAGTTGTAGTTAGATGTTGGGATTTGAAATGCTTATTTAACAAGAAGAAAGAAAGTAGGAAGAAGAATAAAGAGACTAGAAGAGGAAAAAGAGAACTGAAGTTAATAACCGGTTATTGAAACAAGGATATGTTACATCTTTGTATGGAATCTGGATATGGATCTAGGCAGAGTATAGAAGAACTTTAAATTGAATGATCTGTATGTTAAAAAGTAAAAGAAGAAGATTATATACTGAATATAGATGCGTACTAGTGACTGTGCATATTTAGATGAGTTAAAGTAATAGTAGAATATTTTTTGTCTTCTTTTAGACATGTTACCTTTCGACTTTCTAAAGTCATATGATCAATTTGCTCAGAGAGAAGAATCGATGCTTTAGTGAAGCTATATAGATTTTTTCTCAGGTAAGATAACTTTTGTATTATCATTGTTTTGGCATCATTTCACCTTTCTACTTAAAAGTGCTAATAAAGTAATATTTTTGTAGGGATGTCCTTATTTCTTGCAATACAAAAGTAGACAAACAAGACAAATGTGAGTAATATGAACTAAATATGAAAAATATTACACTTAAGATTTCATTTGAAAATTAAGTTGAAGAAGGGTTAATCCAAATAGAAAGAATGACTGAATATTTGCATAAATACATATGATTTTGTGGCATTGGAGATTCCCTATTACATTCCTTTCTTCCTTTTTTACGTACACTATAGGTTACATTTATACAGAGAAAATTTGAAACATTCAGAATATAGTATTATATAAAGTAAAGTGGTTGCTTCTAGAATGGAGGTGATTCAGAGAGCCATATAGCATGATCACCCTACAAAGAAATGGTGTGATATTCATGGTATGCAAATGATTACGTAATAGCATGAAAATTAGTGCCATGCTATTGAGACTCACTGCATATGCAAATGATGAAATCCAACATGACAGAGGGATTTAAAGTAGTAGTAATTGTGGTGCTCATCCATTCTGAATGCCAGCATTTATTAGTGTACAGAAGCTTCATTCTCATTAATATGTTATACTTAACAGTGAACTTAACTGAATGCAACTCGTGCCCATGATTTATTTATTTATTTATTTATTTACATTTGTTGACCGGGAGTGTCCGACTGGACGTAGGTCCATTTTCAGCGGAGGCCCGGGGAGAAAAGCTCACAGTTAAAATAAACAGACAGTAGTTACATTGGATTACATAGCGATTAACAATATAACATAGCAATTACTTACAACATATTTACAGATGAAGAACATAGTGCATCAGTAGACAACTAGAATCTTTATCTGTGACGTACATAACAGACATTAACAAATGTTACAATAAGAAGTTCCTGCTGTATGATAAGTACTAGGCTTATGAGCATCTGAGCTTGCTACAATCAAGGTAGTTAGTGGAGTGGAAAGAAAGGTAGTGGTTGGATGGGGTGGGTGATTTTAGAGTGGGAGTTGCAAGGGCATAGCCAGCATGTTTTTAGGTGCGCTTTTAGTAAAGTTCTGAAGTGGGTGCATGATGGTACGGAGGTAATTGTGGGTGGGAGGGAGTTCCATAATTTGGCTATGGTGCAAGAGAATTGTGCTTCACCAGCAGAGTTATTGGCTTTAGTGATCTGCAAGTGATTTTTGTTGCTGGATCTTAGTGTCTGGTGGTGCGATAGGGTTGGAGTAGATTCTGGAGGGATGAGACATTTAGTGGATGGTTTACTAGTTTGTGGGCGAGTGAGAGTTGATACCATTGAAGGAGGTGAGGGAGTTCAAGCCAGCCCAGTTCAGCAAGTGAGAGACAGTGGTGACTACGGTAGGATGCCCCTGTGGTGAATTTGGCGATTTTGTTGTATCAGGTCTCTAGCTTGTTTAGATCGCATTGCCTTAGGTTGGTATATATTGGAGAGGCATAAAGTAGGGTGGAGATAAGGTGGGAATTTACTATTGAAATCTTTGCTGCTTTGGTGAGAAGTTGCTTATTTCTGTATAACGCTCCTAGTTTTTTGTGGACTTTTTTTATGGTCATGGATATGTGAATGTCAATTTTAGTTTATTGTCTATTTCCACTCCTAGCAATTTGGTGTGTTCAGTTGGGTATATAGTGGTGTTGTCTTTTGCTGTGATATTAAAGTGAGAGTTGTTTTGAGTATGTTTGGTGGGTTGGAAGATGAGTAGTTTAGTTTTGTTTGGGTTGAGTATTAATTGGGCATCGGATAACCAAGTTTCAACAGAGGAAAAGGCTTCCTGTGTGACTTTTTGCAGTTTGGGTAGTGACTGGGCTGAGAAGATGATGGTTGAGTTATCTGTGTATTGTATGAGTGTGCCATGTTTGGTGGCAGAGGCTAGATTATTGGTGAAAACAGAGAAGAGTAGGGGTCCAAGGATGGATCCTTGGGGAACCCCTATGGAGACAGATAGTTGGGGAGATATGTCATTCTGCCATACAATGGATTGTTGGCGGTCAGATAGGTAACTCTGAAATCAGTTGGTGACTGATTGAGAGAAGGATAGGTTATTGAGGACAGAGATAAGTTGTTTGTGTGGGACCATGTCAAATGCTTTAGATAGGTCTAGGAAAGTAGCAGAGGAGAGATAGCCATTGTTTTTATGCTGAAGGATAGTGTTAGTAAAGGAGAGTAAGGCAGTGGTGGTGCTATGGTTTGGTCGGAAACCATGCTGAGTATTGGAAAGGAGGTTGTTAGTAAGGAGGTAGTCTGAGACCTGAGAGTGTATGTATCTCTCTAGTATTTTGGAGAGTGGAGAGAGAATAACTATGGGGCAGTAATTAGTTAGTTCTGTGGAGGGTCCACCTTTGTGGAGGGGAATTATATGTGATACTTTCCACAGTGTGGGAATGTAACCTTCTGACAGAGATCGGTTAATCAAAATGGATGCTGGGTAGGCTAGAGCATCAGCTGCGATTTGTAGGTATTCACTTGGGAGGTTGTCTGCTGCTAATTTGGTGGGCTTAAGTTTAGTTAAGAGTTTTTTTATGTTGGAGGTAGGTACAGGATAAAAAGAGAATCCAGTGAGGAGATTATTAGTTGAAGGTGTGGGTTTTAGGGGAGGGGGGTTGTGTTGTTTAGCTAGTGATAGTATGGTTTGTGTGAAGTGTGTGTTGAATGAGGTAGCAATATTTTCTGGAGAGTGAGGGATGTTAGGAGGAGGGGTACTGACTTTACCTGGGTGGAGGATGGAGTTTATGGAGGACCAGAATTGTTTGGGGCTGTGTTGGGAGGAGTGTAGGGCAGACTGATAGTATTGGAATTTGTCCTGTTGTATTAGCTTTTTGACTCTATTGCGTAGTTCTAGGAATTTCTGTCTAGTTGAGGGGGTTTTGGTTTTGGTTTTGTGCCAGTGCTCCCAGGCATTATCCCTATTTTTCATTTCTGACTTAGTCATTTTCTGTAGCCATGGGGAGTGCTGTGCTTTGGTTCTGGAAAGTCTTTTGGGGGCATGGCAATTAAGGATGCTCAGGAAGGTAGTATTTAAAAATTCAACTGCATCATCAAGACTGAGGTACTTTAGATTGTGTAACTAGATAGTTTGGAAGTTCAAAGCTTCACACAGAAACTTGTATGTATCTGTGTGAGTGTTTATGATTGGTGGTGTGTCCACTTTCCCTGCAAAGATTACAATTAGCTCTTAACACAGCTCCCTTATCCCACTTTTTACAGAAATATCCCCAATAAAGCACAGTAATGAGGTCACCATGACAAAAGTGCACTGCCTCTCTTTAAAAGTCTGACTTTTCCTGTGGCACTTGCAAGTAATATGCTGCTCTCCAGATTGTGTAACCTAGATATGTAGGAAAATAAATGCTCAGCATGCAAAATTTGTGTGTGTGTGTGTGTGTGTGTGTGTGTGTGTGTGTGTGTGTGTGTGTGTGTGTGTGTGTGTGTGTGTGTGTGTGTGTGTGTGTGTGTGATGCATGGTGCTGTATCTACTTCCCCTGAAAGAGTACATTTAGCTCTTCACACAGCTCCCTTATCTAACTTCTTACAGAGACATCCTCTCTGAAACATACAGATGAGGTCATCATGACAAAAGTGCATTCTCTCACTTTGAGTCAGACTTCTTCTGTGGTGCTTGCACCTAATACACTTCTCTCTAGATTGCATAACTGGGTAGGTAGAAAGTCCAATGCTCAGCATGGGAAGGTCATCTGTGCCTGTGTGAGTGTTTGCAACTTTGTAGTGAGTCTACTTTCCCTGAGGAGAATGCATTAAACTTGCACACAGCTCACTTATCCCACTTTTTCAGAAATATCCTCTCTGCAATACAGTGATGAGATCACCATGACAAAAGTGCACTCTCTCCCCTTAAGAATCCAACCTCTCCTGTGATGCATGTGTTTCTTACACTATTTCTACAAGTGTATGTGTGACTTTAACTTAATTCAACACTGGTTTATACACATTTCCAGTGGCAACTATTACAACCCCAGAATACTGTAAAAGTAATGTTAGTAGACACATCTCCTAGGCAATACACTGCTGATGTCATCCCTTCATAGATGCTGCATGCCTCACTTACGCACATTATTCTCCTGTGGCACTTGCTGCTGATACTGTGCATATAGATTGCGCAACTAGATATGCAAGTGGTTTGAGTCCATCCCTACTTTAATAATGTAATCATGATTACTGTTGTACAGGTCTATATTATAACTGTGAAAGTCCTTTTCAGTGAATATGTAAACATCAACACATATTGCGCAAACTGCGAATACACTGAATGCCCTAAACTGCAAAATTCAAAATTTCGAATCATCATAGTTGTCCAACCCCACCACTAGCTACATACTACCTACCCAAACAAAATAAATAAGCCACAAACATACACTAACCAAAACCCTACTTCTAACCCTAAAGTAAATCTTGCATATACTATCATGTATGCTCTTACCTTAACCCGCACCCTAATCCTAAGATTCGTAACTATCGCACACTTACCTTAAGGAGCTATACCCAAACAAAATAAATAATCCACACACATACACTTAACAAAACCCTACTTCTAACCCTACACTAAACCTTACATACATTACTATCTATGCACTTACCTTAACCCGCACCCTAACCCTAAGGTCTGTAACTATTGCACACTTACCTTACAGAACTATACTGCAGAAGGGCCAACCATGATGATTCGACATTTCGGATTTCGTGCTTCAGGACGATCAGTGTTTTCATGGTTTGATGAATACATGTCGACGTTTCTGTATTCGAGTAAGTGGACCTTCGCAGTTTAAATAGGGAACCCTGTTGTACACCGTGTGTACTCTTCCACTTTTATTTACAGAAACAAAGTGTTACACTAGCAAATCCTAGCACCCCCAGTGGAAAATAACTTTTGGACCACATAATAATTAATGTATGCTATCATAACTGCCCTCACAGCTGGAGTGCAAATTGTGTGACTTTGTTACTGTGCTTTGTACATTGCATACCTATACAGGTAGGATGTGTGATGCCAGCTGTGAGTGTGTCTTTCACCCTTATACTCTGTATGCTACTGTTTAAATGCATATATGATGTGTAACTGTGCAGTGTTATTGTGCGCTTCGACTACTTTTTAGCATAAACATTAAGCTAATAAATGGTAGAGATGCCATCCACTTAACTATGCACTGTCCCAGTTGTACCTCAACATGTCATGTGGTGCTTGGGATGTAGGTACTAATCTGTATCTTGTGATCTTAGGTAGTTAGTTCAAATCCAGCCATTATTTCCCAGTCTATGTTGTACCAACTTTATTGTGACTGTGCATGTCATTAACACTGTTGTCAAAAACATGTGCTGCGTACATGTATAGATGTTGATTCCTCTTACAAAAAGTGCTGACAATTTTTCATATAGCAATGCTTTTATTCAGAGAAATTATGACATGTAAGTGTATTTTCCTTACATATATGTAGGAAGCATTATCCTCTGGCATGAGAGAATGAGATGACATTCTGTATGTTGTAGCCTTAGTACAGCAATTACATGCACACATATCCCTTGCAGCAATAACATGATGTAATGCCTTGATATACTGACATCTCTCACAACTGCAGTGATGCTTCTACTGTGGCACATTCATCTTGTACAATAGCATGTATTTTCTGTTGTCAAATGCTCATGTGTTCCACAGCCACACTCGGTGCCTATTAGCATTGTTTGGCCTTATACTGTAATGCATGAGTGGCATCCACCACAATTATGTGTTCCTTTACAGTGAGAGGCCTTCACTGACCCTTTTATCTCAAAGACATTGTTTACATAACATACATCTGATGTGATAATTTAGCAGAGGCGTGGTATCACATCTGTATTATGACTTCCTCTGTTGCACTCATGATTCATCCACATGCCATTAGTCAGTAGAGTCACATAGCTTGCTGTTTAATTTCTGACAGTGAAACATTATAGTAATCTATTGATTTTGCATGAACCCCATTGCATTTAGTTATTCTTCTCCATATCTATGTTGGACAATGATATATCATCACAGATTTTGATCGCATGTCAGTGAAATGGTTATTCGAGGCATGAAATGCTGTGAGTGTTCCTGTGGCACATTCATTGAGTCCTGGTCATATAGCATACCTACACAGATAGTTGGGGGTTCAATTCTGGGACAGTGTGTATAGCAATGAAAACAGCTTCATTGTCAAAGAAGCAGTGCTATTGTACTGCTAACTGTTGTGTGGACAGTAACATGTGAAGCTCCTTTTGAGCATTCCGACTAAATCTGATTGTTCTTTCTTAATGCACAAATTCAGTTTAATTATATGTGACAGCCTCCATTGCTGTCTGATGTGGCACAAGTAGTCAATACAGAGGTTGGGAGAGAGCCAAGTATAATAGACAGGAGTCTGAATCTGGTAACCTCTGTCTGTCAGACAACTGTGTCACACAGCATTGGCTGACACACAGACAGTATTTATTGCACAGTCAGAGGACCACCTTTTTCAGGCCTTGATAGGAAAGTGTTGTAAGCCTTTCAAAGGTGTTCTTCATGACATAACTGATACACATATTTCTGCGATGTCCATGATTGGGATGCATCTCTGTGATATCTGTTCTGGTACACGTTTGAAAATGACGTGATGCAAATGTTTATCACCAAGCAAAACCAGGAGGCAATTCAGTATGAACAAAGCCAAAAAGTGCTGGCTGGATCCTCTCAGTACAAGTTTTTGTCTTTTTGTAGGGTGATGCAAATGTGTACTATGTTATTTATTGCTCAGAGGCATTATTTATTTCCAAATGAATTATGCTCTGTATTACATATCCTCATCTGGACTTTTCTTTATTACTGCTATTGTTTTCATCACACTATATAGCTTAATGACAAATGAGGGCTTTCATAAACATTTCTTACTGCATTGCATGTAGCCAGGCCATTTGTAACCATGACTGGTCCTCTATTACAACACTTTCTTGTGTGTTTCTGCTGTTGAATTGCTGTTATGTTACTGTTCATTATAATTCCACATGAGCATGCCCAGTATAACTATGACTGAGATGTTTGCAAATTAGCAATGGAAAACTTGAATTCATGAATTGTCATCTGATCTGTTGTCATTTGTCACTTATGTCTCTTATGTGTTATATTACCATTTAGTATTCATATGACTATACAGCATTTGCTTGTCTATCACATTTATAGGTGATAAACCCCTTTCCTATTGGTGCCACTGACATTTTTTTGCAAAAACATGTCCATTTCTGATGTACATGACATTACAGCTGCAAGTTCTATTTGTTCTTGTGTGTACATGCTGAGGTGTAGAATACAACAGTGGTGATGGCTTGCATACATAAATTTCCTGTATATGCATCTCAAATGCAATAACTGCAGTCTATGAATTCATCTGATAATGTATCTTCTATCCTTGCTAACTTTTATCCCAACTCAGCATTTTATTAACATGTAGATCGCATTTTCACTCCACTTTGTTACACTGCAGCTTTATAACCTATCACATCCTTTGTTTGCATGTCCATTGTTATTTATGTGCATTACACAGGTATTGTCACTGACATTTTCATTATCATTACATCTATATGGCAGGGATTTATGTTAGGAATGTTTCTTTGATGCTTCAGCACATTTGCCTGTGGTATACAACTACACTCACCCATTAACCCTTCCCTATTATTATGCAGTACAAACCATTTATTTATTGTGTACAACTCCCCTGTTTCACTTCCCCTCCTTTACAATTCTTTCATTGTAACTGCCCTTAAAATTCCAGGGATACAGGCGCTCATATTCTAGTTTTGCCTGTAAGCAAGCCATTTTTTGTTTACATTGTGTGCACGTGCATGCAAGCACCTTTCCATGACTATGAACACTATTGCTGGCCATGAAAAGGTGTTTGCAAATGTGTAGGAGTGATGAGCAGTATGGATAACTGATTAGTGGTGTTGCTAATCTCTCTAACATGTTTACATTGTTTAGGATTAGGGTGAAGTCTATACAATTGTTATTAAATCTCAAGGAGAGACTTTTAAAGGTCTTAACAATTATGTCAACATACAGTTACATATTTTAACAGACATAAACAGTTATACTCACATCTTGGTATTAATACAAATTAAAGAGTGAAAGAGAACACAAAGTATACATACTTTTTAGTAAGGCTGCTGGTTTTTTGAGTTTGAGCAGGTTTTTTGTCTTGTGGTCAAACTTGTTTGATGAAGGCTTCAGCTTTCCTGTTTGTTTATTTAGTATGGGGAGGTTCCGCTTAAAGAGTTTTATTTTAGCAGAATGCTTTAGGGTTTCAGCGGACATTGGCTTGAGGTGATAAGCACTGTTCTGAAAAAGAAAGCTAGTTTCATGAAACCCTAAGGTTTTAAAAGAGACTAAATTGCTAGAAATATTGAGAATTTATTGAATTCAGAAACTTCTTTATAAGATAATTTCTGGCTGCTAAAGCCTTCTAAATTTAAAACTTTGTCAATTGATTTTCTTGAGTTGGGGACTGCTTCTGAGAGTTATAATTTTAATGCTAAGTTACTGGATTTAAGCAACAAATTGCTTAAGAATACTGTTTGTCAACCAAAATTAGATGAAACTTTTTTGTGAGAAGAGAATCTCTGAAAAGTAAGAATAGTCAAGGAAAGATTGAGTCATAAGAGCTTTATAATTGAAAAGAAGAATCTGGGAACAAGAAAACTCAAAATAGAGCAGAGAAAATGCAGTTTTACAACTGAAATCTCTGTTGAAGTTAGAAAGAGTCACAAAATCTTACGCAAGAATGAGAACTGAAGGAGTTTGGAAATGAAATTTAATAGAGAAAGAAGTCATCTTCTGACACAGAAGAATGAGAGGAGCTGATTTTCCTAGAATTAAATTTTGGCGTTTCTGACAAGTGAAAAAAAGGAAAAGAGTGGGAGGTGAAGAGGAATGAGCACTGAAGACAGAGCGAAATCCGAAAGTCAGGTTTGAAACAAAGACAGTGAAAATTTGCCAGGGAAGTGAAATCCAGCGCCAGAGTGGTTTGAGTGTTTCCGTTGTTAATGATAAATGTTGTTTCGTTTTCTGCATTTCTAGCATGTTTGAGTTGTGACTTGAATTGTCTTCCTGCTATTAAGGCATTAGTGTTGAGGAAGTGACTTAACCGTTTACTTTGAAGTTGCTTCTGATAATTAATTTTGAAAGTGAAGATTGCATTTTGTGACAAATTTTTGAAGTTATTTTTTTTAAAGTAAATTAAATTCATAGACAATAATTGAATTTTGAAAGACAAAAGAATGATACGACAGAACTTAACTTTTCAAATTAGATTAGAAACCTTTTGTTTTGATTCTTGTATTCTATCACTGTATTTCTTTTGTTAATATGATTCTTTTGATTCTTTGTATGGTGAATTTGCATGTTCTTCTATTATAGATGTGTTGTGTTTTAAGTTTGTGAATGATTTTTGACTATTGGTGAATATTTGACAGGGGTGTGAAACTTCAGGTCTTAGTTCCTTTCAGGGTCCTAAAATCCTGCTATTTTAAAAAAGCCTTTAAGAAAATTTTACTTTAAAAAGAAGCCTTTGAGAATTTTTTAAAAAGAAGTATGGAAATTTTAAATTTAAAAAACTTTTAAAAACTCTTTATATGATGCAAGCTGTTTCAGATATATGCTTTTTTATTCAAGCAGAGGAGGTGAACATATGCTTTATTATGGACAGGGCACACTTTGAAAATGTGATGTTGATTGAGTTATCAAATTTAATGGTTTATACTGAATTTTGAATAATCCTGTCATGAATAATATAATAGAGCCCTATTATGGTTATTGGAGCTGGAGAAGCCTAATTCCTTATCCTTACTAGTGTTTCAATATTCAAAACAAAATCCTAGGGATCCAAGTTTCATATTCCAACAAGCTAAAAAAATCTTTAAATCCTACCCGACCTCCATATCTCCCATCATTCCCTCCAGTTTTTTTGCGGTTTCTTATTCACATTGTTGCTATTCTGATGACATTGGTATTATGTTTGGTTCATGTTTTCTAGATTATTGGTACATTTTCTTGCTTGTTCTAGGAAATAGAATATGCAATGTACAGTAAAATTTTATTGGGCCAATGGTGGTAAAAATTATTACACAGCCATTAAGACAAGATGGGGGTTGGAGCCAGCTATAGTATATACTGGGGAGCCAGCATTTATGTACTTTTTAGAGGAGTGTTAGAGTTATCATAATTATACATTATTGTTCTGCTGTGAAGATAATTTCTGCAGAAGAGGCACGCTATGGGTGCAAATTTTGCTCCTCTTGCTAATATTTTATGTATTTCCTTTTTTGAGATTTTATTTATCTAGGTTGGAATTGAATAAATGTCTACTTTTCTGTTTAATTTTATATACTGCGATCTTGTTTTTTGTATGTACATTTTTATTGTGGATTGAAGGCTGTGTTGAATTTTGTTGGGAATTTATTTGTTCTTGAATGCACTTATAGGTTTGAAAAAAAGTACCATCAGTTCTAGTTATAATAATAGTAATATCATTCTGTTATATAGAGTTAATGATATCCATGGACAGGAATATTAAACAGCTAACAACTTTTAGCAGGACAACTTGCAAAACTAGGCATTTTGCATGCAGCACCCTGAGCATCAAGAACCTTTTGGTGCAAGCTACCTTGGAGGTTTACTCTGAAGACAGTTTGAATTTGTACAAAACAGTTTACAGTTTGAATTGAGTTTGAGAAAATCTGAAAGAATAAAAAAATATCTCCATAAAAGAATTTTGATTGTAGTAGTATTAAGTGTACAATTGAAGATCATTCTATTCTTTTTTAGATAGATTTTTTTATTTTGAATATTTTTCATAAATTTTCTAATAGAGAATATTTACTCTTTTCAGTCTTTTTAACCCTTAGATTTTCTCCTTTTCTTTATTTTGGCCTATTGTCTCATATGTATAATTCATAATTGTAGAAATTTTTCATAATGGAAATTAATATAAAATTTAAAAAGAAATTAAAATTCAAAAATAAAAAGAAAAAATATATCCAAATGTTTTTTTCAAAATGTTTTTCATCTACTAAAACTAAAGGAAATGTAGAGTTGTGTCTAAGAGTTGTTAAGTTTAAGAATTGTAATTTGACAGGATATTGTATTCATGGCATAAAATATCAAGCTCAGGATGTGTTATGGTGTGGTGGGTGTGGTGGTGTTTTGTGGATGTACTCCACCTAAGTACTCACTAAGTACTACAAGGACAACCTAAGTTTATGGAAGGACAATGTGATGTTTATGGAAGCGGTAGAATTGAAAAATGTTTCTGAACATTTTTAACATGACATAATGGGAAGTTTGGAATCTTTCTTTTTTCTGTTCTTTGCTTCTTTACCTAGACCAGCAATGCTGGGAAATTTTCTATTTTTGCTATAAAATTGGAAAAATTTAAAAGTATTCTTAATAATTTTGGTACTTTGAAAAGGGTTTAAAAATTGAAAAAAAATTGACTTATATGCAGTATTAGATAGAAATTAAGTTATATACTGTATACCTTATTTTTGTTTTTTTTTAATTTTTAATAAAAATAAATTTAAAAATACTGTTTCATGTTTTGTGTCTTATAAATCTTCTGCTTGGTCCCTTTAATTTTAATTAATTCTGGATATATTGTATTGTTTATCCAATTAATATTATTTGGATTTGGATTTAAAATGTATAAAAAAGTGCATGTGTTTTTTGGAGGGTTATCCTTTGAAGGCTGTGGAAGCCGAGGTACCAGAATAAACCCGTTTTGCATCTTGGTCCTGCTCTCCTGTTGGTTTTTTGTGAATTTTGGAACTTTTGAGTTGTGCTGATATACATATTTAAGGGCATGTGTGAACAGTTAGGACATATCAAGAGGGAAATATCACATATTTACCATTTATAGGTAGGAACAAAAAGAAGAAATGCAAATACAAAAATTATACAAAGGTGCAACCTGACCTTTCTGCACATAGCAAGAGCTAGGATTTTTATTTTATTTATTTATTTTATTTAACATTTGTTGACCGGGAAAGTCCGACTAGGTTCCACAGATCCTGTTTTCAGTGGAGGCCCAGGGAGAAATGCTCCAGATTTAGAATTTAGGATTTAGAATATGAAATAGGAAATCAAAAATCAAAGGTGGGCCAGGAATTCTTGGGGAAGAAATTTAGAAGTAAAATAAGATTGTAGGAGTAAAAGGAAGAACAAGGGGAAAGACAGTTGAATGTTGCTGTAGTATGGACTATAGCTGCAGGAAAGGTATGTTAATCATCATCCAGAGGATTTTTTCAGGATATAGTGAAAGTTGCAGAAAAAGCATAATGTGAAGCATAATGTTAATTGCTGTCTAGAGTTCTTATCAAAAGTTGAGTGGTAGTTATCTTGGAGCAGTACAAGAAAAGAGCCATTAATTGTTAGGTGGTCCATTAACTGCACTTTGAGCGAATTTGTTTTTTGGATCGTTTTCAGTGTGAATGGGATAATGTTCCATTCCTTGCTAATGTTACTGCAATAGAGAGTCCCCAGTGCTGTTGTACAATTTTGTTATTGTGATCCTTGAGGGGCAGTTTTCTGGCTTATACACAGTAGTAAGTTGAAATATGTGTTGGTCAAATTTTAAATGGTCTGTTTTACTATTTGGATCAACATATTACAGGCTGATAATATGGTGAAAGAATCCCTTTTGTTTGAAAGTTTAAAACTTAGTAGACCAGTAGCATACTATAATGGGGTCTAAAGTCATGCTGAGTGAGAGAGAGGAGCTAAATATTTCATAAGTAGTTGAGGAGTTGTGGGTGTGTGCATTTCTTTAGTATCTTGTAAAGTGGGATAATATGGCTATTGACCTAAAATTAGAGAGGTCTCTTCAGTTGCTTCCTTTATGCAGGAGTATACTAAAACATTTTTCCATGTAAGAGGAGCATAGTTTTCAGCTAGAGATTTCTTTATTAGGATGGAAAAAGGAAAAGAAATGGCTTCTGCTCCTATTTTAAAGTATTCCTCTGGCTGGATATCTGGGCATTATTAGTGGGTTTTAGCTTTAGAAGATATTTTTTCATGGTTGCTGTAAGGATAGGTTGAAAAAAGGAGTATGTAAAAGAATGGTTTGTTTTTGGAGTGGAACTATAAGAGTTTGAGGTTGTAGATCACTGGGTAGGGATAGGACAGTCTCTGTAAAGTAGGTTTTGAAAAGATTAGCAATGCTAGAGTTCTGGCTGTCCACAATAGGGGTTGGTTGGAGCTTGGCCTGGTTTTAATAGTTTATTTATAGAATCCCAGAGAAGTTGAGTTTACTAAAATGTTTACTTTGGAGAGTAGATTGTTGTGAAAGCAAACACTCTCAAAGAAATCTTTTTCTATAAAGATATCTCATACACCAATCAATAATTTGATGGTCAGAAATATTGGTCCTTATCTTAAGAAGTTGTTAAATCAGGTGATAATTATTTCTGCAGTAGTAGTTTCTGTTGATATCACCTTAGATTAAACAACCATGAAAGTGGATGATTTTGCCTTCTTTTCTCTTTCCCCCACGTTCCCTAACTTGTCAACACCTCCATCCAAAAAAAAAAAAAACATTCCTTATAGCATGAAACCATTCCCTCAAGCACAGAAATAATCACACCACTGGTAAAAGCAAGGAAAAAAGGCATCATACAACCAACTACACAATTTAAAATAAATGTTTTTGCATGGGACAAGCTGATCTGTTAGCACGTCACCACCACCAATGTGGAGTGAAACTTTACACGCCTTGCTTTATTAGTGTCACTCTGAGATGTAAATTTCAGAAAACATTAGCTAGCTTTAACTTAGAAATAGCATAAAGATGTTCTTTTATTCTTTCTTTCAACTTGTGTTCTGTTTTCCCTATGTAATAAGCAGAACAGCATTCACATAGGGCAGTATAAACTATGCCCTTACTATTGCAGTTAACTGAGCTGTGGACAGTGAAACTTTTCCTATTGACACTAATAACATTGTCAGATTTGACTTACTTAACAAACATCGCACATATCACATTTGGACAGTCCTTTCACAACATTAGTACACATAAGTTTTTCTTTTGTTTCAAAAACATTCTTGAGAGACTAGCTAACACCCTAGCTAGGCATTGCAGCTGTTTTTCCTGGTCATAACTTTAAATTTTCAGTACTGGAGAAACTGATTCCTAATGTTAAAGGTGGTCCTTTTGGATTACACCTGTAAATGAAAGAATTGTTTTGGCAAGTACATTTTAATGCTGCTACCTTTGCAGGACTCAATGAAACATTCCCCCAGATTTATGAAGCCCTGTAGAGCATGCAGGATTAGTCTAAGAGCTATTTTCAGCAATATGGTCGACATGCGATCCAGGAATGAGCTCCCGGGACATGCACGTGAGTCGTGAGCTCTTAGACTAACCCTGCATGGACCGAGCTCCTGTATGCAAATTACCCTCAATTGCAGGTGAAAACCATGCAAATGAAGGTATTTTATGATCTAGGAAGCTGTCAGCTGTCAGTGCAGGACGAGTGCAGTCTGCAGAAATGTACTCGGTTAGTAACCGAGTACATTTCTGCAAACTACAAAATTTAGCTATGACAACTCCAAATAAAGGCTGCATATTATTAAGGAAGCATGCCAGTGGTCAAGTAGAAGGCCATTGGCATTGCAAACTGTTTAAAAAATACAAAAAACAACTTTTATTTTTTTTTCACCAATCTCGGCTGTTTAAGCATAGGGCAGCAGCGCACAAATGAGATCGGGGGGGGGGGAATAATAAAATAAACCTAAAATAAGCATTCTAACTAAAAGCAGTATTCTGTCATGCAAGTCAATGGCAGGCGTAAGACAACCTGGCTAGTGAGTAATGGTTGCTAAGGGAGGAGGCTCAGTGTGGGACATGTAACTATGCATTAGCAGGCAATCCTATGCAAATGAGGGAAAGGATAGTGAATCCCAGATTTCCCCAGGGTGTGAGGCAGGTCCCAAGAGTGTAAGAGTATAAATAGCTGGGTGCAAGACTGGGATATAGGTGACATCATGGGGGTTGTCAGGCATACTGTAAATGGATTGGAGGCCTGTGGCTCGGGATTGCTCCTAGCTTAGCATAGCTAAGCTAGGGGTGTGTCTAAACCTGCCTAGCACTCTTTACAAAGTGTAAGCGGGTGTGTGCGCCACGCACCGGGTTTTACAGGAAGAAAAAGGAAGCTAAACCAGGAAATAGCAGCTCTGTGCACATTTGAGCACTCTGTTTGCGTGACACGCACATGGGCTTAAACAGGGAGGCAACGGGAAGGGAAAACAGCAGTAGGAAGGTAATCAAGGAGAACTAGCTTAGCTGACAAGTGAAATGTATCAGAATCTGCCCATTACGCAGGCAGCAGCCCAGCCCAGCACACCACTATAAACTATGCAAACACCTTTCCCCCTTGTTTTTCCCAAAAACTCTGCACCACCGGTGTATACAGATGGGGAAATTTTACAAAACGAAAGCAAGAGAAAAAATGTTAGGGGCTGCTTTTGCTATCATAAACCAGCATGTGCAAGAGGCTGAGGGTGGTGAGGATGTGAATGCTGCTGAGCAACCCACAGTGAGGAGACAGTGAAGAGTGTACAGACCCAGGGTAACCTACCAAGGGCTACATGAGCTGGAGATAGTGGAGCACTATAGGGTGGACAGGGACCTCCTACAGCAAATTGTTGAGCTGTGCCGGCCATGCCTCACACACAGAACTAACAGAGGGGAACCCATCCCAGTGGATACCAAGGTATGTGAAAGCCTAACAGTACTAGTTACAGGTACCTTCCAAAGGCCAACTGGGGATATGATGGGTAGTTCACAGGCATCAGCATCCAGGGTACTTCACCAGTTCCTGGATGCCATGTAAGCACTTGTCGGTGTGCATGTATACTTCCCCATCACCCGTGAGGTGCTGGCCAGCAATATGCGTCTCTTCCACCAAATAGCAGAATACCCTGAGGTAGTGGGTTCAATAGACTGCATGCACATATGAATAAAGCACCACCAGGTGAGCACGGTAGGGTCTACATCAACCGTAAGGGCTTCCCCTACATCAACTGCCAGGTCATGTGCGATGCCCAGGGCATAATAATGAATGTGTGTGCTGGCTGCCCTGGAAGCTACCACGATTCCCACATCTGGCATCTGACGCAGCTGTACCAGACATTTACCAATGGGGACATCCCACATGGTCACCTAGTGGGGGATGCTGGATATGCACTGCAGCCATGGCTGATGGCACCCATCAGAAATGCACACTTACCCGAACAAGAACTCCATAATGACGCACACGCACAAACACGAATCATAAAAGAGTGTGTGTTTGGGATGCTCAAGTCACGGTTCTGGTGCCTGGACACATCCGGTGAAGCCTTGCAGTACTCACCAACTACAATGTGCCCAAATTGTCCTTGTATATGCCATGCTACACAATATGATCCTGCGGAAACAGCTGCAGCAGGAACAGCATGGGGCAGGGCCACACAGCCCCTCACCAGTGCCAAGGCCTGCACAGGTGCAGAGTGACTCAGAGAAGGAACAACCTGAGCCTGCCCCAGTAGGCAGAAGGATGCATGCCCAGTATACCCTGGCCTTGGCAAAGAGGCAACGCATAGCACATGCACTGACACAGTAGGGACCCAGGGAATGACACCTCTCTCTGACTCGCACATACAGTAAAAGGGATGCCAAACATGACACTACCTGTTTTCAACCATGTATAGGGAGTGTACTATGTGCATCCAACATAGGCAGCCCTGCAGCACCACCCTCAATACTGGGACACCCATAAGGTAAATGACTCACACATGCCAGTTGGGGGGGCACATACCCAACAACAGTCACAGCCAGCAGGATAGGTGTAGACAAACACAAAGAAATGCTGTACTATGGCCTCTGAATGAGCCCCATGGGTAACCCCTACCCCAGGCCTACACAGACAGACTACAACACGCCAGCCAGTTGGATGTAAGTTGTGAAGGCTAGGAAGTCAGAAACCAATATGTAGGTAGTGAAAGCTAAGATCTGTAATACACTGGTATGCCTCTAGCCAGCACGATAGGTTGAAATGGTGTACCCAACATACCAGTACAGTCCTAGAAAATGTGTAAAAGTGTAAGGTGTGCCCCACCATCCTATGTACACTTATAGTAACAGTCAGGTGTGCCCCCCAACCCCTGTGTAAAAATGTAGAAACAGTCAGGTGCCCCCCCGGCTATGCAGAAATGTAGCAACAGTCAATGCCAAATGACCGATGTATACCCTGCAGACACAGCATGCTACCTGTTGGTGTACAACACAAAAGTCAGCACCGCAGTACAAACTACCTGGACTTGATCCATAATGCAATTTAGATGTCCATACTGGGCATCCTCACACACTTAGAGGAATGAAGGCAATGTCAGTCAACAACATACTGAAAGGTCATATTGGGCATGCTCACACACATAAACACATGAATGCCATGTCAGCAAACACCAGTGGACCAGACATATCTGGCAGTTGCAGTTCTTAGTGCAGACACATGTCAGTATGCACCACTTCTGCCTTGCACACGCAGTGGATAGGAATACAGACATATATGTAAGGACAACACACTATAATAAGCCAAAGGTAGACGGACATAATTGTGTTGAAGAGGGAGACTGTGACAAGGAGCCATCTGGGCCTGTCCCACCCAGCACACAGCCAAAGGCCCCCAAACACATGAGCTGCAGGTGTCACTCAATGCAGATACTAGCCACCAGTATCTGTCAGCATGACGGTGTGTTGCACGTGCCAGCTGTGCAACATGAATGTATAAGGAAGTAGTCACCTAGTAGCTGTATATACATACCTGTGACATATGACCCCATGTGTGCCCGAATGCAGCATGTCAACCCCTACATGAATGGGTTACGGCCCATGCACGCACCACCCTCCCCATAGCAGTATCATGACAAGCCTGCTGAAGTCATCCAATTTGAAATACACCTTTAGCAGAGCTGTAGCTCAGTAATCCCCATGGCGCGTTCCATAACTGTGTACTGCTGTACTGATAAACTAGTTAGGTATTAGTCCTAACCCCAGACTTGGCAACTGTGTGAGTGTGTGTTTGTGTGCGTTTCTCTCGGTCTCTGACTGTATAGAGAGAAATGCTTTTTAGGCTACTCACACTCCGTACAGTTCATATACACAACTTTCGCAAGGCTACTGATGTCACTCACCTAGAAATACACCTCTGGGGAAAATCACAGCCCAGTAATCTCTGTAGCATGTCCTGTAACTGCATAGTGCTGTAGTGTGATAAAGTAGTTAGGTAGGTGTTCTAACCCCAGACCTGGCAACTGTGTAAATGTGTCTGACTGAGTCGAGAGCAATGCTTTTTAGGCCACTCACACCCCGTACAATACACATACTCAACTTTGGCAAGGCTGCTGATGTCACTCACCTAGAAATACACCTCTGGGGAAATCATAGCCCAGTAATCTTTGTAGCACATCCTGTAACTGCGTACTGCTGTAGTATGATTAAAGTAGTTAGGTAAGGGTTCTAACCCCATACCTGCCGACAGTGTTGGTGTGTGGATCTGTGTGTGTCTGACTGAGTAGAAAGCAATGCTTTTTAGGCCACTCACACCCCATACAATACACATACTCGAATTTGGCAAGGCTGCTGATGTCACACACCTAGAAATACACCTCTGGGGAAATCATAGCCCAGTAATCTCCATAGGGTGTCTTGTAGCCGCGTATTGCTGTAGTGTGATAAAGTAGTGAGGTAGTTGTTCTAACCCCAATCCTGACAACTGTGTGTGTGTGTGGATCTGTGTGTGTCTGACTGAGTAGAGAGCAATGCTTTTAGGCCACTCACACCCCATACAATACACATAGTCAACTTTGGCAAGGCTGCTGATGTCACACACCTAGAAATACACCTCTGGGGAAATCATAGACCAGTAATTTCCATAGCGCGTCTTATAACTGTGTATTGCTGTAGTGTGATAAAGAAGTGAAGTAGGTGTTCTAACCCGAGACCGGCAACTGTGCTGGTTTGTGGTTCTGTGTGTCTGACTGAGTAGAGAGCAATGCTTCTTACGCCACTCACACCCCATACAATACACATATTCAACTTTGGCAAGGCTGCTGATGTCACTCACCTGGAAATACAACTCTGGGAAAGTCATAGCCCAGTAATCTCTTTAGGGCGTCCTGTAATTGCGTACTGCTGTAGTGTGATTTAGAACTGTAGTAGGGTTCCATCTCCACCCATGGCAGTTCTGGATGTTTTGTGTGTGTTGCAATGTCTGTGTATGGAGCAATGCATCATAGGCTACTCACTCGCAGTACATTTCAAATGCCCTACATTGCCAATCCTGCTGATGTCATTTATTGTGAAGTAAAACTTTGGGGAGAAAGTTATTTAGTAATCCCCGTGGTGCGTCCTATAACAGCTCTTTGCAATAGTGTGATATAGACCTCGATCAGGGGTTCTATACCCACACATGTCAGTTGTAGACATTTTGTGTGTGTCTCACTATCTGTGTAAGGAGCAATGCATTTGAGGCTAGTCACTTGCAATACAGTTGAAATGCCCTACTTTGGTAAACCTGCTGATGTCATTCAATGTGAAATACACCTTTGGGGAAGGACATCTCTAGCAATCCCTGTGGTGCGTCTCATAACAGCTCCATGCTGTAGTGTGATGTAGACCTCAATCTGGGGTTCTATACCCACACATGTCAGTTGGGAATGTTTTGTGTGTGTCTCACTGTCTGTGTAGGGAGCAATGCAAGCTAGTCACTGAAATGACCTACTTTGGTAATCCTGCTGATGTCATTCACTGTGAAATACACCTTTGGGGAAGTAGTACTCCAGTAATGTCTGTGGCGCGTGCTGTAGTGTAATAAAGTAGTGAGGTAGGGGTTCTACTCCCAGACATGACAGGTGTGCATGTGTGTCTGCTTGTAACTCGTATCCTGTGTAGAGGTGAGTGTGTGTCAATTGTGGAGGGGTTTTGCTAATATATTTTATGGTGGCCCTACTATATATATCACAATGTCAACCATACAGGGATAACAGATGTAAATTAGCTGGGAGGCTGGGGTGCAAAGCCATACCCATACATGTGACATCAAGGCCAGACAATCCAAGTTAGCAACCCCACTATTACCCAGAGTACACACTCAATCCATGTGTCATATGAACACACATGCCTAGGCAGCAGCCAATATGTGGGTAGTACACTGCATATTGGCCATTGATAGTAGCTATGCAGTGATAGCAGTGGGCTACAGAGGGCATGTCACCCTGCCCATCTGTCCAATATGCATGTACATACAGACAGTGGACCTCTACCATATTCCCCAATGGACACCTGCACCACCTGTGGTGCCTTCACATGTGACTCACAATGAACATACCATGCTTGACAACATGTCCTGTATGGACAGATGACACTGACATCAGGGAATGCTGTTGGCATGCCATCAATGTAGGTGAAGGGTAAACTGGCTACCCAGTACCAGTTCCTGCCACAGGTGGGCAAGACTGGCATATCTGATGATAATCTGTGCTCACAACATGGGCCAGACACCCCAGGTACAGTTCCACATGTTACTGTACATGCATGTGGGAGGTGTGCACATCCCAGGCACCATCCATGCCATGGACAAAGGAACACATACATGGCATGTGGCGTACAGCACTGGGCACACACAATAGTCACCCTGGTGACTGGATGGAGGAATACAATACCCACCTGTGTGGGCAAATGCAGTAACTACAGACCTGAGCCACAATGCAGACCATTGTCATGTGGCCCCTGATGCCAAGGTATACCCATTGCCTACCCTTGTACAACCTGCTGCCACAGCTGACCATCACACACCCGTGTAGACATGCACCCATGCATGTCAGAACTTGCACCCTGTGTGTTCATGTGTGTGTTGTATGGTGTGTATGTCCACATCCACACTCACTACAACCCCCCAGGGCATACTGAAGCATGCTGTCTGATGTCTGACATCTCCTCATACTCCTTGCTCATATGGCCTCTGTATGACCCATGTGATGCATGTGATACCTGCACATTGATGTGTTGTGGCAATCCCACTAGTGATGAGTTGCACTCCTGGCCCTGCCAAGTGTGTCAATGTGTGTGCGTCCCTGTGTGAGTGTGCCTGTGTTGACGCTGGCACCTGTTCATGCAGACAGGCACATGTATGACACCTACCATATATCTACTGCATCCCTGTTGCAGCTGTCACTCACTCTCACATATATGTTCTGAGTGCGCCATATCACGTAACCCATGTGGTGCATCCAGTAACTGCATTGAACTGTGATAGCACTACATAGTTATCGGGGGTTTGATACCCTGTGCTGGTAGGTGTGTGACACAAACATGCTTTAGTTTTACACTCCCACCCCTCCCTGACATGTATTTGCCTCTGTCTGCCTCCCCCACTCCCTGTTTGGTGGATGTGGAGACCCACACTTGCCTTGCTTAGGCAGCAGCATGTGTATTTTATGGGATGCTCATGATCAGCTGATGGCCTCTGCATGAATTGCAGCCCTCCCCTAGCTGATTACATGTGGAACAGCTGTGGTAACAATCCCATAGTCAATTGCATAGAAACACATTCCAGTACCTAGGAACATCATGGTGGTGCTGGGCCTTTTCAGTCACTGTGAGCAGGAACTAGATCAGTTGTCTGACAAACAGCATTTCAGATGGATTGGGGATTTACCTCCAACAACATACACTGTGGAAAGAGGGCAACAAACAGGAGGGGGATGTGCCTGACCTGACTACAGACTGTAAGTGTTGCTATACTGCATTTGGAGTAATGTTGGTTTTAGAGTGTTTGTCTGGATATGCCTGTCGTACATGTAGTAATACCTGCTATGTCAGTTCCATGTATATGAGGAATCCCCATATGCAGGTTCATCTGCAGACTGGGCAGTGTTGTGCCTATGGTTTCATGTGTTATCCACAGTGCATCTCTCTGTGGAATGCAGACGGTAGTGTGAGGATTGCAGTGTGTAGATGGTGAAGGCCGTGACAGTTACTGACTTCATATCCCTCATAGGACATATGTTGCAACAAACACCATTACAATGGAAAATATACAAGGTTATCACAGCAACATGTCTATACTGGCCCTGTGTATGTGCTGTCAGCCACACCACTGTCAATGTTTGTACATATGGCATGCATGAAGTGGTGCATATGTGCTGTATGCCATAAATAGTGTTATCATATCTGATAACAAGCCAGTGATATATCAGATTGCTACACATGTCATGTACAGTAGGGGTTATATTTCATGACATAAGCTGGACATTCTGTGAATGTATAATTGTTATGTATCCTAAAGGCAAATCCTGTTCCTACTGTTGTACTAATTGAAGGCCTTGGCCTGGACAGCATAGTATGGTATGTATACAGATTGCTTGCATCTACTGTTTTGTGTGGGCCTTGCATTCATGACTGATTACATATTTCAAACCTTATGTGGTGTCAGTACTGGCATACATTATTGTATAGTACAAGAATAAAGGTTATCTATGTATGCATATCTGTGTGTTGTGTCATGTCCTTTGAATTGTGGGTGGGTACATGTTTAATGTCAGTATTCTCATTTGTGGGATAAGGAGATGAGGTGCATGGCAAAGAGAGAGGTGGCGAAGGCTAAGGATAAGGCATATGAAGAGTTGTATGAAAGGTTGGACACTAAGGAGGGAGAAAAGGACCTGTACTGATTGGCTAGACAGAGGGATGAGCTAGGAAAGATGTGCAGCAGGTAAAGGTGATAAAGGATAATGAGGGAAACATACTCACAAGTGAGGAGAGTGTGTTGAGAAGATGGAAAGAGTACTTTGAGGGGTTGATGAATGAAGAGAATGAGAGGGAGAGAAGGTTGGATGATGTAGGGATAGTGAATCATGAAGTACAATGGATTAGCAAGGAGGAAGTAAGGATAGCTATAGGTTCATAGGTTCATAGGTTCATACTAGGCTATCTGCCCTGGGGCAATTATAAGCCTAGCCCGATTCTGTATGGCTTACGCCACCCCTTGATTTGAGTATACTGTGCCCTTTTTAAGGTTTAGTTTACTGTGCCTCTGTCTAATAGTGACACGGGAGTAATCCCTGGGACAAACCTATGATCCCCCATCCACCTATCGAGATTCTTCTTGAAGAGATTCAGTGAGGTGCTCTGCCTCACATGAACTGGAATTCTATTCCAGAGTGAAGGGAGCCTCTGGGTTATGAACCTGTCCCTCCAGCAAGTTCTATTTATTTCTGTGCTAAGGTTCAAGTCCCTTGAGCGTGTGGCTCTAAGGGATTTAGATTTACTGATGTGGAGCATGTCCATTAATTCTGGATTTGACATAGCTTTGTATGTCAGGCATAGATCGCCTCGAAGTAGGCGGTATGCAACTGAGTAGAGCTGGAGTTTTTTTAACCGAGCAGCATATGGCATCTGTTTGAGACCCTTGATCCTCTTGGTGAGATACTTTTGGGGTCTTTCTAATTGCTGCAGGTGTCGGGTAAGGTACATCCCAAAAGGGGCATTGTATTCTATGATGGGCCTGATGAGAGATGAATAAAGGGGCACGATTACCTCTCTTGATCTAGATGTGAAACCCTTCGTGATGAGGTGGGCTATGTAGAAGGTCTTTCTAACCACTTTGGCAATGTGGTTTTCAAAGGAGAGATTGCTTTCAACTTGGGTCCCCAGGTCCCTAATAACTTTCTCTGTACTCAATGGGTTTCCGCCTATGTGGTAATTTGTGGGCACATACTGCTGTACCAATTGGCTAGACAAGCATGAAAAGAATGAAGAATGGAAAGGCTGTTAGCCCAGATGACATACCTGTAGAAGCATGGAGGTGTTTAGGTGAAATGGCAGTGGAGTTTTTAACCAGATTGTTTAATGAAATCTTGGAAAGTGAGAAGATGCCTGAAGAATGGAGAAAAAGTATTTTGGCACCGATTTTTAAGAATAAGGGTGATGTGCAGAGCTTTAGTAACTACAGAGGGATTAAATTGATCAGTCACAGCATGAAGTTATGGGAAAGAGTAGTGGAAGCAAGGTTAAGAAGGGACGTGATGATTAGTGATCAGCAGTACAGTTTTATGCCGGGAAAGAGCACTACAGATGCGATGTTTGCTCTGAGAGTGTTGATGGAGAAGTACGGAGAATGTCAGAAGATGTTGCATTGTGTTTTTGTAGATTTAGAGAAAGCATATGACAGGGTGCTTAAAGAGGAGCTGTGGTATTGTATGAGGAAGTCAGGAGTATCAGAGAAGTATGTAAGAATGGTACAGGATATGTACGAGGGTAGTGTGACAGCGGTGAGGTCTGCAGTGGGAGTGACGGATGCATTTAAGGTGGAGGTGGGATTACATCAAGGATCAGCTCTGAGCCCTTTCTTATTTGCAATGGTGATGGACAGGTTGACAGACGAGATCAGACAGGAGTCCCTGTGGACTATGATGTTTGCAGATAACATTGTGATCTGTAGTGAGAGTAGGGAACAGGTGGAGGAGACCCTGGAGAGATGGAGATATGCTCTAGAGAGAAGAGGAATGAAGGTCAGCAGGACTAAGACAGAATATGTGTGTGTGAATGAGAGGGAGAATAGAGGAATGGTGAGGATGCAAGGAGTAGAGGTGGCAAAGGTGGATGAATTTAAATACTTGGGGTCAATAGTTCAGAGTAAAGGTGAGTGTGGAAGAGAGGTGAAGAAGAGAGTACAGGCAGGATTGAGTGGGTGGAGAAGAGTGCCAGGAATGATTTGTGACAGACGAGTACCTGTAAGAGTGAAAGGGAAAGTCTACAAGAGGGTAGTGAGACCAGCTATGTTATATGGGTTGGAGAGAGTGGCATTCACAAAAAGGCAGGAGTTTGAGCTGGATGTGGCAGAATTAAAGATGTTAAGATTTGCACTGGGTGTGACAAGGGTGGACAGGATTAGGAATAAGTATATTAGAGGGTCAGCCCAGGTTGGAAGATTTGGAGACAAAGCCAGAGAGGCATGATTACGTTGGTTTGGACGTGCTGAGGAGGGATGCTGAGTATATTGGGAGAAAGATGCTAATGATGAAGCTACTAGGTAACAGGAAAAGAGGAAGGCCTAAGATAAGGTTTATGGATGTGGTGAGAGAGGACATGCAGGTGGTTGGTGTGACAGAGCAAGATGCAGAGGAAAGGAAGAAATGGAAATAGGTGATCTGCTGTGGCAACCCCTAACGGGAACAGCCGAAAGTAGATGATGATGATTCTCATTTGTGGAAATGGTTGCCACACTAAACATTTCACAGGTGCCAGTTGAAAGGCTTGTGACCGAGGGATATACTTTGCACCCAGTACTACCACACTACTTCTACATATGTATGGCTACTGATACCTTTTGTGTGCATATATGTGTATGTACCTATATATATCTTATATGGCTATATCTATAAATATATGTATCTATAGATATATACATCTGTGTGTGTATATATATATATATATATATATATATATATATATATATATATATATATATATATATACACACACACACACACACATATATATATATATATATATATATATATATATATATATATATATATATATATATATATATATATATATATATATATATACATACATACATATGAACATATGTATCTATATGCAATTGCTGTTATATGATTATTTGTGAGTCATACATTAATATATATATATCTGCATATAGCTGTCTATCTGTTTACATTTACAGATATATATCTGTCCATATGTCCATGCATGTTCAGGTCATATTTTGGCCTGTTCCTCATTCACTTGGCAATTGTCATGAATGATCACAGCATTGAAGTCAGTAACTAGTGGCAACACTTTTGTGTTTCAGACTTCATCTCCTTCTACATATGTGTTCTAATACATATAACTGTGTAACTAGCAACATTTTAAGTGTAACAGAGCATTAGTTGACATATATCCCTATTTGTACACACAGTGTGGCATACTTTGTCCAGACTTCTTTTATTAACAGGTTATGTGGTGTGATAATAATACATTTCCTGTACTGCTGACTGATTGTGCTGCAGGATATGTTTGTGAAAACTTCAGGTTATGTATATCTGCCATGGTTTAGTGGTAAATCAATTTGTGCTTGGAATGCAGGGTCCTGGGTTTGAGCCTTCGAGAGGCAGTTTATTTTGTTGCTGAGCAGAGCAAGGGATGTTGGCTACAGAGTGATTGAGGCACTCTTAAGCAGTTGTGAGCAAGTTTGCGTGGGTTTGCATGGAGCTAAGCAATGCCTACACAATTTAAGCAATTCAGCAGCTGAGTATAAGAAACTGTAACCAGACTTTAGCAGTGCTTACCTCCACACAAACCCACGCAAACCCACGTACAACTGCTTTAATGTGCCTTAATCACTCTGTATGCATTGGCCCTTGTTCTGCTTAGCAACAAAATAAGCAACCTCTGTTAGGCGAAAACCCAGGACCATGCCCACCACAGCCAAAGTTATGTACTTCTAAGCCATCCCAGATATACATAACCCTGCTGTATTCACAAACATAACATCCAGCCCAGTCATTCAACAATACAGAGAATTTATTCCAACATGTAGATGTATGTGTGTGTGAAAATATATTAATGTCTAAACAGATACAACATTGATATATGTAGAAATATACATAAATATATATATATATATATATATATATATATATATATATATATATACACACACACACACACACACACACACACACACACACACATATATGTTAGCAGGTATTTATATCTATATAGGTATATACAGACATACATCTGTAGATAAAGTGGGAACATAGCAGAAACATATATGTCCACATCCACCATTAATGGGGTTGTCAGGCACAAACAACATACGTCATGCACAAATAGGTATTCTCCCCCCACAGCCAAACATGTCTGCCCTGCAGTACACTACCAACTGTTGCAGATCCCATAACCAGGACATTACACAGCAAGGCCACAAGATGTTAACAGTACTTCATCCTACCTGTATGATGTCAGGCTGGTATCAGTAACATATCATGCAGTACAGTCAGGCTCATAATGACACCCATTTGCAGTCATCTGTTACCTTTGTTAGTCAGAGTCCTGTACTGTTGGCCTGTACTTCAGAGATGTAGATGCCAAGCAGCAGTGGTCCCAGGACTGAACCCTGGGGTACTCCACTTGTCACGTGTCTGAGAATGGATTTGGAGTCAGTTAAACCTACAGTTTGTGGTCTGTCAGTAAGTCATGCGGCAAACCGAGTGGCATAGGGATGTATGGCCAGATTAGTATATTAATCTATGTTTCCAGACTGGGGGATGGTGTTGAAGGGCCTGTAGAACCTGCTATCTATGCAGGTACATGTGTATTCCCACATAGGAGATGTAGCCCAGTGCTGAGTCAGTCTGCCTGTAGCCTGCACTGTGCTTTGTTACATGCCTAGCAGCTTACTGTACTTATCCAGTGAGATGTCATGTCCAGATACTTGCCAGATGTACTGCTGCCTGGCCACCATAACAGTCATGTATGCCAGACAAAGCAGTGGGATGCTGTTCAGATGTATGTCTGAAACTAGTGGATAGTATGTGGCCATGGCAATTCTGTACCAGTGGTTATGTGTCAGGACAGACAGGGGCGTATGAATGCATATCCTATGTGGGCAAATGTATGCCAGTATGTACATGTTATACCCATCTACATGGCTGTTAACATCCACATTGACAGGCATGTCTTGCATTAAGGGGTTCTGTGTATACCCCTGGACTGACCCAAGTGTGTCAGGCTGTCCACATATATTGGACACATCACAGCTGTAGTCCACAGGGGTGTTACTGTGCTAGCAGTGGTACTGTATTATGATGACCTTAGGATGCTTGTAAGTAGCCAATGGCGCACATGTTAACAGCAGATGTGGCCTCCAACACACACACCATTTCTGTGAAGACAATCCCTATTACAGTAGCAATAGTCTACAAATATTCCTGCACTACATACATGACATCCCCTTGCACTGAGAGGTTGGGACTACTGGGGCAGAGGTAGGGCTCCACTCCATGTACAGGACATATGGTGAACATATATGTATAAATAAGTATACATATATCCATATAGATATGTACACATATACATATTTTGCTTACTGTATGACAACAGTTTTACACATATGTGCCTGTGTTCCAGCCTCTGTCCTCCACCTACATACCAAGTTTGCACATATGACAGTCAGGGGTTGTTATGTAGTGGGCTGTGTGTATGTCATGCTGTCATTCCTGCCATCACTCCACTGCTGTTGTGTCCCCCACACATACTGGGGGTTGGGGCCATATATATATATATATATATATATATATATATATATATATATATATATATATATATATATATATATATATATGGGTTTCACCTACACAATACATACGTGCCCTATTGCACTCCAGAGGCCAGTGTATGTAACACTGGTATATGGCCCAGTATTAGTGAGCATGGGGGGGTGCACCATGACTAACCTAGGCTGTTACAACATGTGTAGGCATCTGGGATAGGCTGCCTTAAGGTATCTGGAAGTACTTTACCATACAATCCACCTTGGGTAAATGCAGGCCTACTGCCTCCTGTCATATGGGATTTTCTGTTTGTCAGTGTGATTGTGATGGTGTCAGGTATGCCTTGTTATGTAACAGATACATCCCATTGTGTCAACTGGGGTCTGCCCCCCCTAGGGATTGTGTACAGAGTGTAGATAGAGGCTGATAATCTGCATATATATGTCTGTGTATATGTATCCTAGGGATAGCCATGTTGTGTCTGGTCCTATTTATGGGATCTGCAACACCTGGTACTGTATTACAGGGGGGGGTCATGCTTCACTGGAGGGGTATACCTATTCGTACTAGACGTATATTGTGTGGGGCATCTCAAACTCCATTAACGTTGCATGAGGACATATATGTTTTATTTCCCTATTATCTACTGATGTATGTCCATATATACCTATATATATATATATATATATATATATATATATATATGCTGACATAATTATATAACCTGCCGTATATATTTAGACATGTAGATATGGACATATATATCTATAGATGTAGGCATTTGCATGTTTATATGTTCATAAATATATATATATATATATATATATATATATATATATATCAATATGTTGTAACCATTTAGACATTAATATATTTACTCACACACATACATCTACATGTTGGAATACATTCTCTGTACTTTTGAATGACTGGGCTGGATAATATGTTTGTGACTACATCAAGGATATGTATATCTGAGATGGCTCAGTGGTAAATCACTTTAGCTAAGTGTGCAGAGTCCTGGGTTTGATCCTACCAAAGGCTGCTTATTTTGTTGCTAGGCAGAACAAGGGCCATTGGATACAGTGTGATTAAAACACTTTTGAGCAGTTTTTAGCAGGGTTGCATGGTTTTGCATGATGGTAAGCACTGCCAACTTCAGCTTATGTTTTCTTACAGTCAGTTAGCTTCAGATTTCTCAAACTGTGTAGCATAGCTTACCCTCGCATAAACCCGTGCAAACCCGCCTACCACTGCTTAATGGTGCCTACTGCCGCTTACCCCCACGCTAATTCCTTTAAAAGAAAAGAAAAAGGAGTTGATAGGAAAGTGGTGAAAAATGGAGCATAAAGAAAAAAAGACTGTTGGGAAAATAGCTAGGCGTGTGCAGGAAAGGTATAGGAAAGGTCCATAACTGCCCATTTTTTCTACAGCAACAACTATGTATATACATTATATTTGCAGGTACATTTGGACCCTCAAACCCCTGGGAGAGGGGTGAGGGCAACATATATTCATTGTGATGCCAATTAGATCAGATTACATGCGTCCAGTGGACAAGTGTGCAAAATAGACAGCTATGTATGGGGCGAGATTTTTTTGTGGGAACATATTGCCCTTTTTTAATTTTTCAGGTGAGAGTGGGATGTTGGATAGGGGTAGCAGGTATATTTGGGGAGGGAGGTTGGGTAGGTTAACAGACAAGACACACAAGATGCATACAAGGCCGGTATATGACACATGTGGGTGGTAAACACCTTAGACAGGGAGGGGTGTTTGGAGGTTGCAAGCCCATGAGCACCCAACTGGAAACAGTGGGACTGAGGTCCCCACCCATGGGCAGTCACCACTGCACCTTCACTGCCCCAAAGGTGGCTGTGCTGGGGGCTGTGTAGGAGGGGCAGGCTCACCCTCTAATAGCACCACTCGGCCCTCAAGCTGGAGTAGCCACTCTCGATACTCCAGATCGAGCTCCCTACGCACCATGGCCCGGAAATGTTGACGAGTGACAGATTCCCCTCCGTGCCCGCTCCGAGGGGGGGAAAGCCCCATCCCCTGCAGCAGTTCCTCCCGAAGGTGGTGTAGGACCCACAGAGGAGGAGGTTCCAGGCTGGGCCCCAGATGTGCTGGTGCCCGGTGCCATGGCCAGCTGAGGTGGACAGGTGGGTCCACTG
Source organism: Protopterus annectens (assembly GCF_019279795.1). Lineage (NCBI taxonomy): Eukaryota > Metazoa > Chordata > Ceratodontiformes > Protopteridae > Protopterus > Protopterus annectens. The sequence goes on from NC_056731.1 coordinate 295,901,004, forward strand.
GGACCAGCCTTCCCATACAAGCTGTGTTGTCACAAGTTTATGGCAGATATGGGTTAGTAACAGTCAACAGCATTCAGGATTAGTTATAACAGCATGCATAGGTATTCCCATTAACCCAACACACCAGAATTAACACAGTTGCAGAGCAAGCAGATCACATGCATATATGGAACAACAGTGGCCATTACAGGAGCATGCAGGTTTCATTGATGGCAACAGGCCACCAATATGGTTGTATTTTCACATGGCACATGCATAGAAACAAATGTGAATATTTATAAACCATTAGGACATATGTCCCAACAAAAGGTTGGAGTGTACACATACCAGTTGAAGAGTGTCATTGGGTTATTATGCACATATGGTAGAGGTGAGAGAGAGAGTTCAATTAACAACTAATATATCCTTGTAGTTTTCACAACATTCTTAGTCACTGCAGTGGTCTTTTCCTTACATGTATTATTACACTACACAATGGTCTTATATTGTTCACTGGTATGTTTATAAATTATTATATACATGACCTGTGTCTTACATACAGGCGTGACAGGCTGCAGGTGTTAATGCAACATATGTTGAGGATTGCTGTCATACACTTTGGGTGAGGTGCTAGAATGACAGGTTTGTTTCCATATACAATCTCTGACTATGTACACATTTGAATATCAGTTATATGTGATTGACGGCTGCCTACAATTCTTGGAACATCACACTGGATTTTCAGGGGAACAGGGTACCAAGCTGGTGATAAGGGCCATTGATCTGGACATGCTGGACAGACTGGTACAGTTGTGGGGTATGAATATGCATACAATTACAATTTGAAACTTCTAGCAAATTCTGTACTATTGTTGGGTGTAAGTATGCATACAGCTTTCTATCTGAACATTGTGTCAAAACCTGTACAGTTGTGGGGTATGATTATGCATACAACTTAGCAGCACTCCCAGGATTCAAACTCCTGCTGTGTCTGACAAAATATTATTGCTAACATCACAGTACACTGTGCTAACAGGGAATTGATGTAAAACTTTTGACTGTTTTTTATCTAAGTCTCCCTAACTTGTGCAATATAACTGACCTCTTGGCACGTCCAACATTGTTATGCAGGACTTCATGCCCATTTTATCTGCATACCACAGTGTGGGTGACACTGTTTAAGATACAACAGTACTATTTATAGTATGGAATAGATTGCCAACATGTGAAAGAAGAGTAAACAGAAGCACTCCAAGAGTTATACCTTTATTCACAGACTATTACACATTTATTTTTACTGGTACAACACTTTCTAAGGCTCTTATATTTATTTGTTATGACAGTACATGCAAACTGATTACTAACCTGTCTCGTGATGCAGCCTTTGCAGCCTAGCATCATGGGCTTGCTGGTTTACAGCCCGCTCATCTGCAGCTGTCAGAGAAATGCAGTGATATTTAGCCATACCTATCTATAGTATACACAAGCTAGGCAATTATTTATTACTTGGTAGAATGAGTACTTAGTCCTGGGGCATTGGGCATCTGCCGAGACTCCTGGATCCACTGTTCCAGGACATCTCCCCCTCCACCACTTCAGGTCAGCATGGTGGTGCCTGACCTGCTCACCAGTCCGGGGGATACCTGTGGCACTGGTGAGGTCACGGGTGAGACTGTCCCAGGCCTCTGTTTTATACTGCGAGCCCTGGTACTGGCCCTGCAGTAGTCTTTGATCATGGTGTTTTACCAGGAGCCATACCATGATTTTTGACTCCTGGATGCCCCAGCACTGTGCTCTAAATCAAGTGCCTTCACCCACCCCAGTCATTCTGCCTGCAGTAGGAAGCTACAACCAGTTATGAGAAGTATTCCCGCCTGTGGGGTTTAAATACAACCAGATTCCTGCACCTTCCCATGATTGGCCGGTTTTGAAAAGGCTAAGCTATGGGCACACCTGCTTACATAAGGTTGGCACTGCTTAAAGAGGTATACCACTAGGCAGATTGAATTGGCTCCACTACACATAGCTTACACTTACTAACTTGAGCTGTGCTGCGGTTAGCATTGCTTAATAGTTAACTAGCACTATATTTGCCATTTGGCAATTATTTATTCTTCATTACAGGTTATATATGTGTCTGATATCCATGATTCATGTGTACATACCCTGTATGGGGACCTGGAGACTTCTACACTTTATTACAATCACTCCTCAGATCTATGCTTACTGCAGTACTCCAGTTCACATATTTATGTTATGTAGAAGGTTATACCACTTCACACTGTACATAAATTCAGTTCACATGTTTGGTTTGGTTTTCCTGTGGTGAGGATTAGTTTGCTGATACCTCATTCACATCTATTGCAATGATGGTTTAGTGGTTAACTACTATGACTATAGTGTATAGGGTCTTGAGTTTGAGCCTTGCAGAGTCAGTTTGTTTTGTTGCTAGGCAGAACATGCGCCATTGGATGCAGAGTGATTAAGGCACTTTAAAGCAGTTGTGAGTTGGCTTGCGTTGGTTTGCGTGATGGTAAGCACTGCTAGCCTCCGGTTACAGGTTCTTACACTCATTTAGCTTCTACTTTGCTTAATCTGTGTAGGCAATGCTTACTCCCATGCAAACGCACTTAAACACACCTACTATTGCTTATTTTTTCTTAAACCTGCTTACTAGTGCCTTATTCATTATGACACTGACACTTCACATGTGCATTTAATGCAGTACTCCAGTTCACATTTAAATGTTGTTATTATATAGGTTATACGGCAAACATATGTAAAAATATGTTCATCTACAGATTTCACATGGAAAATGCTATGTGCTGCAGTGGGACTTGAACCGGGAATGCCTGCTAATATATATATATATATATATATATATATATATATATTCCTTGTTATCATCTTCAGCCTTTTCAGCTGCTTTAACCATAGCTAAGCGATGGGCAAACCCGCACACCTATGATTAGCTGTACTCGGGATTTTAAAAAAATAAATAAAAGGGTTTCTTCATTTTATTTGAATGTACTGTTGCTGATGAACACATGGGGACTGTTGGTGGAGATATGCGGACACTTATGAGAGGTCTCGCTCATTTATTTACACATTCTTCTGTTCTACTTTCAGGGAAGAGTTTATTCTGAGAGCTGTGCTCTCAGACATGCCCCCTGCACTCGTCCACGCTCCATGTAGCATTAGGAGTTCAGGCAGCGCACCTTCATTAATATGCATGGCACGCTGCCATCCTCCTCTTAAACTGCCGCTTCAGTCCTGCATGGAAGTTTAGTAAATCCGGGGGTTTGTCTATTACTAGCTTTCTCAAATTTAAAGCATTTCAAAGGTAACTTTATTTTTAATTTTTAACTAAGTGACACTTTCATTGTTGTCAAAACATAATCATTACTTTTAGAATTTTTAAGTATATATATATATATATATATATATATATATATATATATATATATATATATATATATTTAACATAACATTTTACTTCACATATATTGCTATATAAATATTTAAATATATTTATTGACATGGTTTAGTTATTGTTTTGTATGCTTTTAAAATTATGTCATTATGAGGTGGGGCATGACTTTTGTTTAAAAGCTTCTGCATTTTTGTGGGCCAGGTTATATCTGATGAAGTCTGGCATTGGTTATAAGATGAAAAGTGCTTAATAAAATTTTAGTTTGTTGTATGCTCTGTGAAGATGATGTTTCCACTTTTTTTCAGTAGCTACAAGAAACAGGACAGGTGGTATATTCCTCACAGGGTAGACTATTTAAGACATTTACTTACTTTTTTACCAGAACAAGATATTCAAAAAAAGCAAATTAACCTTTTAATTCCATTATACCTATCAAGTTTGGAGTGCCTTAGTCTTTGCTGTGATTTTCAGGTAAACAGATGCAAGGACACATCAGGACCCATTCTTCAGGAGTAATGGCTACTTCTGCTATATTGTTTAAAGTTTTTTTTTTTCTACAACCAATTGTATAGCAGTCGTATGAGTATTGGTACATACCTTTAAGTAACATAGCAGACTAGAAGGTTTTTCCAAGACCACCCAAGGTCTTGTCTTGAGAACCATCCTCCAGATTCTAGCCCTATCTACTACACATCGTCTGGAGGTAAGGCTTTATTCTCCACTCCACCAGTTAATGTGAAAGCAGGAATACTGAACTAGTCCAAGAGCACACAAGCAGGAGCGGCCTTAGGTCAACTGGTGCCCTAGGCAAAAGGGCTCCATGGTGCCCCCACCACACCACCCGGTGCCTCTATCCTGGTCTATCTACACCAAATAAATACTGGAAAAGTGCCACTGCTAGAGCAGCGCCCTAGGTGGCCGCCTAGTTGGCCTATGCCTAAGGCTGGCTATGCACACAAGATCCCAGTGGATGCTAGGCAGAGCTGCTGTTACGATTCTAGATACCTGGTTAGGTATTTCACCCAACCAGTTAATATGAAGGTAAGATTACTGAACTATTGTACTACAATAGTCTGAAGCAGTTGCCACTACAGTAGTAATATATATTTAGTCATTTATTTCTGTTTCTCATTTGTGAAATTCCAACTGGGCAGAAGTCATTTTCACAGCTGGTCTATGTGGAAGAATCCAATTAAACAGTATAAAAACAGACTATTTTGAAACATTGTAATAGGCACAGAATTCATTATAAGACAAAAACAGTAAAAGAGTGAGAACATTTAACGCAAAATATTCACTGACTCAACTAAACTAGTACCAAGAGCTGAGTACTGAAGATTAGATTGGTGTACATTTCAAAAAATAATGTAGGCTTTAGCTGAGTTGGTATTAGCAGTTAATGTAAGCAGCATAAGAAAAAATAATTTGTTAGGTTAGTAAAAAAAACGAATACACCAATAAAATTTATTGTACAGTAGGCGAAAGGAACACATTTGGTGACACATGAATTTGTCAATATTTTTAATTCATCTAAGCCTGAAAAAGTAAGAAAATTAGCAGATTCCATTGTATATAAGAAAGAAAGAAAGAAAGGGTAGAGAAAAAGCAGGAGCGAAGTAGAGCTAGATGAGCAGGGCAAGGTGAAAAGGTGTTATTAAGGAATAGGTGGGCATTTGGGAATGTTAAAGAAAAGAATGGCAATTTTTGTGGGCATTTGGGTATGTCAATGAAAACAAAATAATGACATTTTTTTCTAAGTGCATTAAGGAATAAACATGATTGTGTGGTAAAAAGCTATTGGGAAATGGAAGTCATTGGGTAGGAGAGAGATGGGAAGTTTGGAAGTATTTAAATATTGAAAATATAAATGCTTCAGAATGATACAATGTATGACAATCAAGGCATATAGTTTTAAAATACTGAAGTAAACATTCTTGTTTTATTTTTCTGCATTTGTAAACAATACCAGAGATTATTTAGGAGAAGCACAGACCCATAATAATGGGTATTAGGGCATGGCAGTATTTAAGAGGGGGTGAGAGATGGAAGGATCATGCCATACCACACACACACACACACACACACACACACACACACACACACACACACACACACACACACACACACACACACACACACACACACACACACACACAACCACACAGATTCCTCACCAATGACCCAATGAATAGGCTGTTCATGCTTGCTAACATTGGTGGCTGTTTAGCAAACATGCAGCTAACTTCTGTTCATGATCAGTCTGCCACTCCATATCCTCTCATTGAGGAAAAAAAGAACAACCTCCAGCTACTCAGTGCTGTTGTAAATTGTTCACAGGTGACATCACAATTTGTTTAATCCTACATACTGCTAGCATAGACAGAAGCCAAAGTCTGCTGTCAATTGAATGAACTGAAAAGCATATTGAAAATTAATAATAAACATAGCTGGAGTACTGAAGTACTATTTTTTATTAGTACGTGAGGCTAAATGCATAAACCTCATGAGCATGTCTGAGACATTTTTTATTTAAACTTCCTGGGAAGTGATCAAATATTTAATGCCTATTGGTTTAAATCAAACCTAGATTTCCTTTGTATCTGATACTATGTTGTCAAGTTGTGTCCTAAACATTATGTGGTTCCTTTCTTCTATAAATCTTTAATATTCTGATAAAGACAGGATTACCAATAATGTATTCATTTGGGAATACTAGTGCCTGCTACAAACCTATCAGAAATATATTACTCACTTTATTCCTTAATATCATCTTCCATATGTGTAAACAATATTTTCCACTCATCTATGAAATTTTGAAGCATAAATGTGTGTTGCTTTAAGAAACTTTGTGATTCACAACCACTGTAAAAGTCAATATTCTAGATTTTATTGTGTCTTGTACTCCACTCTCATATTTGACAGTAAGTCACACACTTTGTCTATTTGTCACACTTTGCGTTACACATCCTGACAAAGAAAGCTTGAGATGTATACCCTGCTCAGTCATAAATCTCTGAATATAGTGACATACAACGATAATGACAAGGAAAAAATGCACGTTATTAAAACTTACCTTAGTGACTGTGGGAGGAATTATACAGAATACTTTGTATGCCAGTGGTCTGCCTTAGAAGCTTATAGCCTTTCCCTGTTCATTAAGATTAGCTAAACGAGTCACTTTTAGATGAACTAACTATGAAAGGTATGTTAAAATTTGTTTATTAATTTCTACATTGGGTATTTAAATGCATTTCACCATTCACAAACTGGCAATGATGCTTAGTAGCAATACAGTTGTACTAATCCATTTCCTGGAGAAGACCGTCTGCATTGCATAGCTATTATCGGTATTATTATTATTATCATTATTATTATTATTATTATTATTATGAAAGGATCAGAGTCAGACTGGCATTAGAGACATTGTGGGGAAAGAGTTGCAAACAAGATGCAATCTGCAGTCCTAATTCCAGTTTACATAGCATGTGTTTATATGTATGGAGTTTGTACATAGAAGCATTCCAACCAGGTCAAAGCTCCTGGGTCATTCCAGAAAACAGGTAACTGTGTTTAGCATGCCTTATCTACTTAACTATGCAGATTAATATAGAACTGAGTGGATATTTGAAAGACACTACAATGATCATATTGAAATGGAGACAAATGAATGCACAGGATCACTGTCCTATGTCAGAGCAAACTGTTTTTTCAGTAGATTCAATGGGGCTGCAGTTTTAGAAGCAGAACATACTGATTATAGACAGAAGACAGAAAAAGACTTAACATTGCCTTTTCTTAATATATCTGACCTACTCCCAGCATGCACACAAAACTGCTCCAGTCCTTCTAGTATTTAAATAAACATCACATAAATCCCTTGGACTGTGATGAAAGAACCATAAAATGTATAGTAATGCAACTCCTTTAGAAAAGCAGGTTTCTTTTATTAGACAGCTACATTAAAAAGCCTATATGGAGCTGTCATTGCAGTTGTTTGACTTTCTTTTATATTTGTACCTTAGTATACTACTGTCTTACATATGGCTTAGCAGCACGAAATCATTCCCTCCCACTGTCAGCATCTGTGCTAATCAATGACCATGGCAACCACGTTAAAAACAATTTCATCTTCTTTGTTCTTCTTATGTTCAAGCTCTTCACTGCTTCCCAGTACCAGAAGTAACAGTTTGTCTATTTATAGCCTGACAATTATTTCCATTGTCTCTCTGTCCCAGCAACATTAGAGGCCATGGTTCTGACCATATTTTTTCTGAGGCCATTTTTATATTTTTTCATATTTTTGTATTTCCACTTTATTTTCATTTATCACATTACCTGCTCCAGCAGCCATCATTTCCAACACAGATTCAGGATTGTGTGTAGTTGCATTGCCGCTAACAGTGACAACTTCATAACAAGCTCACAGTAATTACATTTTAGTAACCAATTGAAGATACTCTGATTGTTTTCTTTTCCAAAGCTTTGATATACTGTGTTTGCACTGAGATTCATAACTCCTTTTAGGTGCAAGTACCTGAACAATTTAAGTCACCCTCCTAGGCCAAGTGCCACTGTAAGTGCAATGCATTACTCTGTCTCTTGTGACTCATTCCTCTTTGTGACATAAAAGTCCTTGCTTTTGATACAGCTAGATGCTTACCAGCATCTATTCATACTAATGATGTCATGTGACATATTGAGCAGTATCAACGCATTGAGTGCCTGTTATCAAAAAACAAAAAAAAAAGTTTATGTTTTACCCAGTTTCTGTTCAGAAACATAGTTCTCCATTGCCATAAAGACTGCATGTATTTTCAAACCACAAATTCCTGCAGTACTAGATGAACGACACAGGCTGTTGTAGCAAAGTGGTAAAAGCTTTAATGTACAAAGTTAAGCACTTTCTTTCCTGCCATTACAAGGAACTTCATCAGAACTAACAATATTTTAAAAACACCATCAAAAATAACAAATTAATAAAATCACGATTCAAATCAGCCAATAAAAAGATTGTTTGAATTAAAAAAGTAATGATTATTAAATCAGTACCTAAAGTAATAAACAATGTTATCTACCTATTATTTTAGGCATCAAAATATTTAAGCATTAAAACAGAATTAACAGAAACCAAGTCATTAAGCCCTTGGGAATTCATAGCATTGAGCCTAAGTTGTCATTTCAATTCACATTTGTTCAAATTCTCCTTTATAATAACTCCCTGGGCATCTTAACTCATTTTCTCAACAACTACAAAACTCAATTTGTGGGTTTCAAATTTTTGTATATGCCTATACTGGGCATTTGTAGTTTTTACATTTTTATATATCAGACATGTGCTTGTGTATTCTATTCTTCAATTTCCTGGAAGTCTTTCTTACATAAAATGCAGGACATAAACTGCAAATTGCTATATAAACAGCCTCCCTAGAATCACATGAATAGTGCCCATTAACTAAATATTTTTTGCCTCTTATCTCATAACTATTAGTTCTTAATATATAAGGGCATTGAGAACAACAGCTACAGCTGAACATACCCAAAGTCCTACTGTTATTATTGGTCTTGGCCATGTTGTTACTTTCTAATAGTTCCTTCAGTGATCTTTTTCTCCTTTATACAACAGGAACCCGCGGTGGTGGTGCTGCGGTAGCGTTGTCGCCTCGCAGTAAGATGCTGTCTGGTTCGATTCTCAGCTATAGCGTCTTCTGCGTGGAGACATGCGTGAATGGGCATACCTTCGTTGAAGGTTGTGCGTCAGGGCTGGTAACTCGGCACGTAAAAATCAACTACCAATCATTAGCGGACTGGAGTTCCGCTGTGGTGACCCCCTAACCGGAAAAAGCCGAAAGACAACAACAACAACAACAGGTTTATCATCCACTTTTTTTTTTTAAATTGAACTGTCCAATTCAAAAAATTCTAATTTTTAATCATGCGTTCCCTGATGGCTTTACTATCAACAGTATAAGTGGTAATAAATAGCTTTTTACTACTGACATCAAACCCAGCCTGGTTACTTTTAGTAATTGGCGGGAAACCGTTTTCATTCTCATTATTAGAATTTAAAATGTAAACATAAATCCCATTCATTTTTTATATAACACTTCTTCCTTAATTTCCCTTAGGAAATTCAAAGGGTAACCCTCTTAAGGAACATTTCCATCAAAATATTGCATTCATATAAAAATGTATCAATTTCAGAACCCATTCATGCCAACCACACTAATTATCCCTTAACTACTGCTTTTTTTCAGATAAGTAGGGTGCCAACTTTAAATGCAGGTAGTTGTTAGAAAAAGTATTTTTGCTATGAATGTAGGAAATGAATATCAACTGATGTTCATCCTTTGACAAGTCTACATCCAGATATACGTATGATACTAAATAAAATGGTTTACATTTTTAAAAATTCCACAGTATTATTTATGTAAAATGGAGAGCGTCTAAAAACCTGCTGACCATCTCTATTTTAAACAGTTAAGAAACTCTACCAAAAAGGAAATTCTACTCGACAAAAGGAACTACTACCTTCACCTACAACAGACCACAGACCCACCAGAAACAACCGCAAAAATTCTGGTCAGCCATTAACAAGTTGCTTCAGCCAGGGCATTCTAAAACTCCCAGCCCATCAGGTATTACCCTGAATAACTAAACAAATTGCTGATGCCTTCAACAACTACTTCACCGAAGCTATTCAAAATCTAGCAAATACACTACCCCTGTTATCTCTAGCCTGTCAGATAGCACAAATAGCTCAACTCCTTTTCACCTACAACCAGTACCAACATCACTCATCTGCTCCCTCCTTCAAAAACTCAAACCATGCACCCCCTCAGCTGACTGTCTACCAGCTGAATACCTACAAATAGCATCTAAAGTCATTGCCTATCCTATAGCCATCCTTATAAACAGAACAATCACAGAAGGAACGGTTCCCTCCATCTGGAAAGTCTCACACATTATCCCTCTGCATAAGGGTGGCTCTTCTACTGAGATTTCTAACTATTGACCAATAGCCTTACTCTCTCCATTAGCTAAAATAATGGAAAAATGTATCTACCAACAGCTACTCTTCCACCTTCTCTCTCATAATTTACTTGCTAACTGTCAGCACGGTTTTAGACCTTGCCACAGTACTACCACTGCCTTGCTATCCTTTTCTGACTGCATAAACAAAAATCGCAATAATAACTCTCTTTCCTCTGCACTATTTATTGACCTGTCAAAAGCCTTTGACATGGTTAACCATCATCTACTTATTGACATACTAACAGCCCTATCATTTGATACCCAGACAATACTCTGTTTAAATCCTATTTAGATAGACAACAAGCTGTCCTCTGGGATAATAATTTATCAACAACCCTCCCTGTTAATATTGGAGTACCTCAAGGCTCTATATTAGGTCCCCTTCTCTTTTCTATCTTTATTAATGATCTTAAAGCTAACACTCCACAAGCCACCTGCATACAATATGCAGATGATTCAACTTTAATATGTTCTGCCAGTTCCATTTCCTCACTCCAGACCCTCACTCAAACAGTATTTAATAATGTTGAAAATTGGTTTATGCAACATTGCCTCCTCCTGAACCCCAAAAAAATGAAATTGTTGCTTTTCACTCCTACCCAAAAGTCTCCACAATGTCACTTCACAGTAACCTCTAACAATGGAACTACCATATCCTCAGACACTACAACTCGACTCTTAGGTATCACAATAGACCACTACCTTAACTATGATACAAACATAAAGCATCCCTACAACTTAACATAGTAACCTTCCCACCATACCTATTAGCCATAGAGCACAATCATAAAGTTTCCCTTATAAACAAACACATTCAAAAACTGAGAAAACTAATAACCTCATGTATATCAAAACTAGCCCTAAGTGGAGACATCCACCCCAACCCTGGCCCTACCATCTCCATCCCCAATCCTCATAATTAGACTAGAAACCTCAACTTCTCCCATATTACAGCCAATAGAAAGCCACGTGACTTCCTTCTACTAAGCCTAAATATTAGAAGTATATCCAACAAAGTCCATGAACTCAAGATAAACTGGTTCCACACAGCAGTGAAAATCAATATATCCTTTATAAAGTCTATGAACTCCATGCCACCATAGACTTGTACTCCCCAGATATAGTCATCCTGACAGAAACCTGGCTAAAACTTCACATTACCAGTGAGCAAATACTCCCTACAGGTTATGGCATACTAAGAGTAGACCGGCTAAACAAGAAAGGAGGTGGTGTAGCTATAATATTTAAACAGCATCTAAACATCCAGATCTTAAAATCATCAGCTCCACAAATAGGCAATGAAGAAATAATATATACCAATCTCAAAATAAACCAAAACAAAATCATCAACATAATTGGATGCTACTTCCCACCTGGCCAAAACATCCCTCCACTAGAAAACCTCCTCAGCTGGTCTACCCACCATCTCCCCCAAGAAACTATCATTTTAGGTGATTTCAATATTGACTTGCAATCCTGTTCTGGCAACCATCCAACCCATCATGTAAACCTTCATGGCTTCACCCAATTAGTCTAGTCGCCAACCAGGATAAATAAAAACTCCAGCAAGCACACTACCCTGGATTGGATACTAGTCAGTAAGAACTCCAGTCATATATAACAGGCTGCTTATCAGATAGCCTCAGTGATCACTCCCCAACATTCCTACTCAAAAAATACCTATACCAAGCTAAACCTGTCATCTACGGTCAAATACGTAAAAAACTAAAGTTTAACCCACTCACATTCATCTCATCCCTCAAAGAATGTAACTGGCATCCTCTAAAGTACCTCAGTCTTGATGACGCAGTTGAATTTTTTAATATTACCTCCTGAGAATCCTTAATTACCATGCCCCCATAAGACTTTCCAGAACCAAAGCACAACGCTCCCCATGGCTACAGAAAACCACTAAGTCAGAAATGAAAAACAGAGATAAAGCCAGGGAGCACTGGCACAAAACCAAAACCCCCTCAACTAGACAGAAATTCCTAAAACTACACAATAGAGTCAAAAAGCTAATAAAACAGGACAAATTCCAATACTACCAGTCTGCCCTAGACTCCTCCCAACACAGCCCCAAACAATTCTGGTCCTCCATAAACTCCATCCTCCATCCAGGTAAAGTCAGTACCCCTCCTCCTAACATCCCTCACTCCTCAGAAAATATTGCTACCTCATTCAACACACACTTCAGACAAACCATACTATCACTAGCTAAACAACACAACCCCCCTCCCCTCCAACCTACACCTTCAACTAGTAATCTCCCCACTGTCTTCTCTTTTTCTCCTGTACCTACCTCCAACATAAAAAAAACTCTTAACTAAACTTAAACCCACCAAATTAGCAGCAGACAACCTCCCAAGTGAATACCTACAAATCGCAGCTGATGCTCTGGCCTACCCAGTATCCATCTTGATTAACTGATCTCTGTCAGAAAGTTACATTCACACACTGTGGAAAGTATCACATATAATTCCCCTCCACAAAGGCGGACCCCCCACAGAACTAACCAATTACTGCCCCATAGCTATTCTCTCTCCACTCTCCAAAATACTAGAGAGATGCATACACTCTAAGGTCTCAGACTACCTCCTTACTAACAACCTCCTTTCCAGTACTCAGCATGGTTTCCAACCAAACCATAGCACCACCACTGCCTTACTCTCCTTTACTAACACTATCCTTCAGCATAAAAACAATGGCTACCTCTCCTCTGCTACTTTTCTAGACCTATCTAAAGCATTTGACATGGTCCCACAGAAACAACTTATCTCTTCTCTCAATCAGTCACCAACTGGTTTCAGAGTTACCTGTCTGACCGCCAACAATCCGTTGTATGGCAGAATGACATATCTCCCCAACTACCTGTCTCCATAGGGGTTCACCAAGGATCCATCCTTGGACCCCTACTCTTCTCTGTTTACACCAGTAATCTAGCCTCTGCCACCAAACATGGCACACTCATACAATACGCAGATGACTCAACCATCATCTGCTCAGCCCAGTCCCTACCCAAACTGCAAAAAGTCACACAAGAAGCCTTTTCTTCTGTTGAAACTTGCCCAATTAATACTCAACCCAAACAAAACTAAACTACTCATCTTCCAACCCACCAAACATACTCAAAACAACTCTCACTTTAACATCACAGCAAAAGACAACACCACTATATACCCAACTGAACACACCAAATTGCTAGGAGTGAAAATAGACAATAAACAAAAATTGACATTCACATATCCATGACCATAAAAAAAGTCCACAAAAAAACTAGGAGCGTTATACAGAAATAAGCAACTTCTCACCAAAGCAGCAAAGATTTCATTAGCAAATTCCCACCTTATCTCCACCCTACTTTATGCCTCTCCAATATATATCAACCTAAGGCAATGCGATCTAAAGAAGCTAGAGACCTGCTACAACAAAATCGCCAAATTTGCCACAGGGGCATCCTATCGTAGTCACCACTGTCTCTCACTTGCTGAACTGGGCTGGCTTGAACTCCCTCACCTCCTTCAGTGGTATCAACTCTCACTCGCCAACAAACTAGTAAACCATCCACTAAATGTCCCATCCCTCCAGAATCTACTCCAACCCTATCGCACCACCAGACCACTAAGATCCAGCAACAAAAATCACTTGCAGATCACTAAAGCCAATAACTCTGCTGGTGAAGCACTATTCCCTTGCACCATAGCCAAATTATGGAACTCCCTTCCACCCACAATTACCTCCGTACCATCATCCACCCACTTCAAAACTTTACTAAAAGCGCACCTAAAAAAATGCTGGCTATGCCCTTGCAACTCCCACTCTAATATCACCCACCCCATCCAACCACTACCTTTCTTTCCACTCCACTAACTACCTTGATTATAGCAAGCTCAGATGCTCATAAGCCTAGTACTTATTATACAGCAGGAACTTCTTATTGTAACATTTGTTAATGTTTGTTATGTACTTCACAGATAAAGATTCTAGTTGTCTACTGATGTACTGTGTTCTTCATCTGTAAATATGCTGTAAGTAATTGCTATATTAAATTGTTAATCGCTATGTAATCCAATGTAACTACTGTCTGTTTATTTTAACTGTGGAGCTTTTCTCCCCGGGTCTCCGCTGAAAATGAACCTACATCCAGTCGGACACTCCCGGTCAACAAATGTAAATAAATAAAAATAAATAAATAAATAAATAAATACATATGATGATTATATTAATACTACTATAAAGTCAGTCAACAGAAAACTAGGCTCCCTTTATAGAATCAAAACCTTCCTCGCACCATTGGCTAGAACTACCATTGCCCAAACCCAGCTTATCTCTACCCTGTTTTATGCCTCTGCCATTTATACCAACCTATCTAAGAACAACCTGAGCAAACTTGCAACCAGCTACAATAACATTGCCAGATTCGCCACAGGCACCCCTTTTAGAACCCATTACTGTCACAACCTTAAACAGCTGGGATGGCTATTACTGCAGAACCAACTTCATTATCAACAACTTACTATCACCCAAAAGATTCTCTACCACCCTATGAATACCCCAATCCTCTCTAGTCTGATTACTCCATACAAGAATCTGGAAACACTACGCTCGGCTAATAAGCTACTAGCTTCCACTACTAAATGTAATAACAAGACTGGAGACTCACTATTCTCTAACACAGTGGGAAAAACCTGGAACCAGCTTCCTAATGAACTCTCTTCTATTTCATCTACACTGCTCTTCAAAAAATATCTCAAGGAATACCTCATAACACACTGGCTATGCCCTTGCTCTAACCCTGACTAACATCTCATTCGTTATCTCCAACTCCCTTCACTCATCCCCTCTATTCTGTCCTACAATGTCTATTTGGTTTAACTAAAAATGCCAACCACTACCTAAGTATTAAAGGAGACTTCCTCTCAGCTCTATTAAATGAGTGACTTACTCTAGAAGTACTCACCTTCTACTTAGCTGTAAGTAAACATAACTATGTTTGCCTGTACCCAGGCCTCTGATGTAAAATAACTAATCTTGCTTATTTTTTTATTTTTCATATTATATGTTATCTTAAGTTTTTTTTTCTCTTGCCGACTCTGTACACTTTTTTATGTCTGATCTAAATTAATTTTAATGTCACTTCCTGCTATTGCATATATTGTATGTTATGATACTATTACATTTATTGTATGATTGCATATATCAGAGCTTTTCTCCCTGGGCCTCTACTGAAAATGGACATATATCCAGTTAGACTAGCCTGGTCAACAAATGTAAAATAAATAAATAAATGTAATTAAAAAATTCCATCAATCTTTCAAGGGTGTCATTCCATAAAATGAAAATGTCATCCAAAAGTGGGTGCAAAATAACCATGAATCTTGAAACTCACTATTAAAAATATACAGTTTTTCCCAATGTGCCATTACTCGGTTAGCAAAGCTTGGGGTGCATGCTGCACCCATTGCAACTCTAGTATTTTGCATATAATACTGTTCTTCAAAAATATATAAAATTGTTTTTAGACAGTAAATTCATCAAGATTACTGCAACATTTATTTTATCTAAATGTAAATCTGCTAACATAAACAATTGTTCTTCAAACCAAGTCAAACCTAACTCATGTGGAGTTACTGTATACAAATTATTAACATTGATGATTGCAAAAATAGTTTCAGATCCATGTTCTAATCCATTCAATTTGCTTAAAAAATACCATCAGTCTTTACATTTACAAACTTGTGATAGTTTGTTCAGACTACCTTTTAACAAACTGCCTAAATATTTTGCTATATAATAGGTTTTTGATCTCATGGCATCAACAATGGGTCTTAAAGATGGATTAATCAGATTTTTATGTATTTTTGGAATGCCGAAAATACCAGCTATAACTGGTTTGTTATTGGACATATATTCAGATTTTTCCCTTGTCAGCTGTCCTTGCATTAACATATCAAATATCAATCAATTATGGAGAACGTTGTATTAATTTTGTTAAGAGATATTTCGGTATAAGCATTATCTAACAAGACAGCATTCATTTTGTTGATATAGTCTTCCTTGTTCATGATAATGAGCCCTCCCCTTTTTCAGATTTCATTACCCTGATTCCTATATCTGTGCAAACTTCATTCAATATTTTAAACTTGTTGCTAGACAAGTTGCAATATTTTTAGAAGAAGATACATTCAGTAGGTTCTGAATTTCAAATTCATATATTCTTTCAAACATTTGAATATAAGAATTGAGGGGGGATTGAAGCAACTAGATCTAGATAACCTTGTTTGAATATATTGCGCATTGTCATTAGAAACCTATAATGCCAAATTCAGTTTCTGTGTGTTTAATTTTAAGTCAATTAATATTTCTACAAGATTTGCTCTTTTGACAGGGACAAACATGAACCACTTTGCTAAAACATCTGCATGAGATACAGTAACTTCCTTATCTGAAAAAGTGTACAGTTTAAAGTCAATCAAAGAGTTACATTCTAACTTTAATGTCCTAGTGTTAGAACCATTCTCTGCTGGTATGCAAGCTTCTATTTTCTGTAATTGTTTCACTTCAAAACATTCCTCTTGGATTTTGTTCCCTGTTGAACAAAAGCCTCCTCACTGTTCTGCTGTTCTTGCATGTATACTTGTTGGTTCCTGTTCCATACTCTCTCAGATCTCCTTACTTCTAAAGGGAACACCTTTTGTGCTGATCATTTGAAGTCTCCATTGACATGTTTTCCTGCTGATTAGCATTTGCCCATATGTCTGTACTCGATTACCATGGAAATCTGCTGGCATGCGATATGCCCCCTCTTTTAGATAGCTCTCTGTATCATGCTGAAATTTAGCTAATTTCCTCTTCAGTGCCACATTACTATCCACTGCACTAAAAACAATCTTATAGTTAGTTTCAAAGTGGTCGAACAGCAGATCATTACATATAGAGCTATTTAATACATCAATGTCCCTGGACAATTGCTCTATCTGAATATTATTATGTTTTATCATCACTCTCATCAGTTCATATCCAGCTTTGTTAAAAACATTGAGAAGATCTTAATGAAATTTTGACCCTGATGTAACTCCATTAGGAAACATCCATAAATGAAGGCCCTTGGGTACAATGTTACTCTCAATATTTTTAAGTAAATAACTGTTCTCATATTGTAGTTTTTTAAAAGAAAAGATTTCTTCTAGAACGTTGTTAATTGTTCATGACTAGAACCACTGGGATTATTTTCCATTTCATGTCTAACAACATTGGTGTTAAAATCAAATTGATTGGTTTTCCAAACATCACACTCAAAGGCAGAATGAACCAATAGGATATTAGTCCTCAGGGTATTCTGAGTTAAAATGAAACCCAAACTCTCACAGCTAGGTGACCCAACTCTTCTCCTTAAATGCTGCATAGCTCTACTAAATGGGTTGGTCTCAAACTGTTGACTTATTTGATGAAGGAGTAGTGTGAGGTCTCCCATAATTTTTAAACATTCTTGACCATTGAAGCCGTTGTTGTTTGTAGCACTGAGAGATAAAAACATGACTGAACAAACTGGTAATCAGACAAGAAATGAACACCAATTACTTAATAAAATCACATTATTAAAATCAGCCAATAAAAAGATTATTTGAATTAAAAAAGCAATGATTATTAAATTAGTAGTTAAAGTAATGGCCAGTGTTATGTATCTAGTATTTTAGGCATCAAATATTTAAGTGTTAAAACAGAATTAATAGAAACCGTTTCATTAAGCCCTGGGGAATTTGTAGTATTGAACCTAAGTTGCCATTTCAATTTATATTTGTTCAAATGCTCCTCTATAATAACCCCTTGGACATCTTTACTAATTAATTCCCATTGTTAAAATTTTAATTCTTTTTAATTCAAGAACTCTTTTTATTGGCTGATTTGAATCATGTGATTTTATTAATTTGTTATTTATGATGGTGTTTTTAAAATATTGTTAGTTCTGATGAGATTCCTTGAAATGGTAGGAATGAAAGAGCTTAACTTTGTATATTAAAGCTTTTACAACTTTGCTATAACAGCCTGTGTCATTCATCTAGTACTGCAGGAGTTCATGCTTTGTAGTTGATGTTCGTTTCCTGTGGGATTACCAGTTTGTACTGCACGTGTCTTTTTCATCATCCCTGTCACTTTCTTTACATAACTATGATGTTTTTAATACCAATAATGCACTGCAGACTTTATTGCACTGAACAGATTATGTGCCATTGGTTTTAAATATATTAGCTTATGATTTGATATACAGCCTTGCAAATTATTTGCACTGATACATTAATCTCAGAAAACCTTAGCTGCTTAATCTCCTAACATCTCCAGTTTATAAACTCATACCTACTGCTTCCACATCTGCCATATCCATTCCCTACTCTATATCTAATATCCCCTTCTCCTGCTTTTAGCTCTTCTCCTGCATTGTTCCCAGTGTCAGCATCTGCACTAATCAATGACCATGGCAACCACATTAAAAACAATTGCAATTTCTACTCTCTTCACAGCTACGTACATCCATTCTTTTGGCTGGGCAACATTTGCCTTATCTATAATACCTGTATTATACATTGTATACTACTGATCCTACTTCTTTTTAAACCTTCTTGTAAACATGCTTGTATTTTATTACATTTAAGTATTCAGTATAATTCTGTATACCTTTAATGTTACTTTACTGTTGTTATTATGTATGTATCCTGGGTGGAGTCTAAAAATGGTCATATCTGATTAGTGTTCTATCCAGGTAAACAAATTTAAATAAATTGTGAAGTAATCCAGGGGAATATAACTTTGGAGATGCATCATTACCCCACTGAACCTCTGCTTTATTTTCCATACATGATCAACGGATCAAGACTATATAACTTTTGGTTTCGGTCTTCCTTTTGAATGGCTTCCTGTTCTCTATTTCCTAAAGGCATAACTGGTGTTACTGTAGATTTCCTTGACTCAGTTGTATTTTTCCTTCGGTTAACTATTTCCACTAATAAGCAATCTGAGATATTCCTTTCCCTGTAGACTAATTTAACAACATATTTCAACCTTATCTCTTAAACAACTAACAAATTCCACTGAAAGCTAATACTTCATAAAAATGAATAAAGGGATAGGCAAGCTTTCACTCCTTTGCTGTGACTTATCTTCTAGTCATTGACTGTACAGAACCCTAGATTCATTACGCAAGACTGAAAAAGATCTAAGGGACACAAATTTGCTTGTATATATTTTTAGTAATTATTTTAAAAGTGTTGGTGATTTTCCCTACTATTCCTTCTACTATACCTTGTCAGTGCCTTACTTTAACCATTACCTTCACACAGTGACTTATCATTGTAAAATCTGCACCCTGTTGTTATCCAGTCTCTGTTATATTATGTCCCTATTTCCTTAACCTCTTTCTAATATCCCTTCCAACCTTGCTGTGAAGGTGTAGACCTTTTCAAGAGTTTCATGTCACAAACATAGCTTTTATTATTTAACCCATCCGGTATGAGGCTACTCTTTTCCTTCTAATGTACCCCACTAGGCATACTTTACCTATTACCTTTCATTAAGTTCAGAACTTCCTAGCTATAAATGTACTTTTTGGTGATGGTGCTACTTCTCCATTCCAAGCCCAACAAAATGCAGGAAACACAGCAGAAAACTATCTCATTTAGATGACAACTTCCAATTTCTTGCATTGCTCTTTGGAATTAGTTAACCACTCTGGACTTCCTCTCCTTGAATTTCCCATCTTTCTCTGTTTTTTTTTTCTCCTTCACTTATCCATAACCCCTCTTACAATATTCCTAAACCACTGTTTTAAATCTTTCCATTGTACCCTAATCCCCACCTTTCCAGTTTTTGGCTATCATCCTCTTTATCTTTCTTGCAAATATTGCTACCTCAGTTCCCCCTCCTTTATTATAGGTTCATAGGTTTATAGGTTGGTACTTGGCTATTGGCCCTAGGGCCTATATAAGCCTAGCCAAAAGGTACCCTGGTTTTCGCCACCCAAAAAAAATATTTTCCTGTGCCCCTGTCAAGCAGAGCCACAGAAGTGATCCCCCAAGTGAATTTCCTATCTCCCATACAATCATCAAGATTTTTCTTGAAGAGTGCTAATGAGGAGCTTTGTTTGATATAGATAGGTAGTTTGTTCCAGAGTATGGGAAGTCTCTGGGGCAAGAATCTATCCCTCCAGCATGTTCTGTTTACTGCGGTGACAAGGTTTAGGTCCCTAGAGTGTGTAGCTTGGAGTGATTGGGATTTCTTTAAGCGCAGCATGGCCAGCAGCTCTGGGTTTAACATAGCTTTGTATGTTAGGAAGGGATCGCCTCTGAGTAGGCAATATGCGATGGAGTATAGCTGGAGTTTTTTGAGATGGTCTGCGTAGGGCATCTATTTGAGGCTGGTAATCCTCTTTGTGAGGTATTTCTGCGGACTTTCCAGTTGTTGTAGATGTCTTGTTAGGTACATACCAAAAGAGGCATTGTACGCTATAATGGGTCTAATGAGTGACGAGTAGAGAGGAACAATGACCTCTTTTTCCCTGGATGAGAAACCTTTTGTCACGAGGTGTGCCACGTAGAAGGATCTCCTGACTGCTGTGGCGATGTGATTATCAAAGCAGAGACTACTGTCCACCTGTGTCCCAAGGTATCTTATCACACTTTCGGTGTTAAGTAGACTACCACCTATGTGGTAGTTCATGGGTACAGAGTTTTTACCATAAGGAATGACAATGCACTTTTTGGCATTGAGCTTGAGGCCATGGCCTTGACACCAGGCATCTGTCTCAGTGAGGCCCTTTTGTAGGATGTCCACATCGTTAGGAGTTTTGATTATGGCTCCTAGTTAGCAGTCATCTGCGAACTTCGTTAGCCAAAGACCTTCTGTGTTAGCCTGTACCTCAGAGAAGTAGATACCAAACAGGAGAGGACTGAACCCCAGGGTACTCCACTTGTCACTGGTCTGACGTTGGACCTTCCTCTATCCCAAATAAACAGAAGATCCATTTTTCCACCAATTTACCATATCTCACCTTATGTAGCCTCTTGATTTCCTTTTACCATTTCCTCACCTCATCACAGAATTACCAAATGAGTAGGTTGTTTGTCTATACCCATCTGCATTGCCAACATATTGCTTCTTTCCTCCTCACTTCCTGTCTTATCTTTTTAGGTGTCTTCTACCATTTACTTTTAAGTATCATATGGAGCTCATATACTGGAGCTACTTTCCTTAATTTCTTAGCTTTGTGACATACTCCTTCATAAATATCTTCTTTACACCATAATTAACTCTCTTTAGGTCAAACATCTCACTAATTTGCCATGACCTTCCTCACCTGAGTCTCTAATAGGTTTCTGTGAATAACCCAGTCCTCCCCTTCTTTACACCATCAGTCTAGATTAATTATCAGTTGATTCGCTTTTCATCGTCTCCCTTTCCTCTCTTGCTTGTTTAACTTTTTCAACCATCCCAGGATTGCCCTGTGCCCCAACCAACAAACCAGTCTCAAACCATAATTAACCTTTCTAAAGTTCCTTAAGCCTTCGCTACCTTCCTTCCTCAACCTTTAAATCCTCAGTATATTTTACATCTTTTTATTTTCATTCCTTCACACTCTCCCCACATGCCATAAACACTGTATAACTTACTATCCCATAATGCTTCTCTTCCTGCATCCATCTGCTTTCACCTTGCCATCAATTATCATCTCAATTTCCTTATCTCTTTTCCTTTGTAATAAGTGCATACCAGTCCCCCCTCTATGTGCTTCTGTTTCCTTCTATCCTATCCATTGCGGGCTAATTATTATTTTCTAACCCTCATATCTTCTGATCCATATTCACAGCAGCCAAACACCTTCTTATATCAGTATCACACAGCCCCCCTTCTTTTTGTTTATTCATAACCTTCATTTACCTATATCACCTATTCTGTTTTACACAAACTTATCAGAAAATATCTGGTTATTCCATGGATATTTATCTTGTAGGGTGGTCCCCAATTGTCTCAAAAGACAAAACACAAGAGGTAGTACCATCACTGGTACTATTTCTACCTTTATCTCTCAAGGAATTTACAATTCCTGATCATCTGCGCAACATTCCTACCAATTTGTCTCTCAGAGCCATCATTCCTTCATCTCTCGTACTGACCTGTACATTTTAGCTGCTAGATATTTGAACCTCCACCCACCATGGAGAGTAGCATTCCTACTTCTGAGTGCTCCTCTTTACCAACCATAAACATTACTGATATATTTTGGTGAAAGGATAACCTTCACTCCTCAACTCTGAATACTCTTAGAATTCCTATGACCATTTCCTCAATGTTTTCAAACAAAATGCAGTCTTCTCTAATAAATTTGAGATAGCTATGTTCTCTCATTCTCTAGTGTGATCTAAGGTACATTTGCATGTTCTGTGTCAATTTTTCCATTACAAGTTGAAACAGATTACAGTAGGGAATCCTTTCTTGTTCTCAACACCAGCTCTATCAAGTCTAACACATCTCCATTAATATAAAGCCTAAACCAGGGTTCCTTGTACAGTTTTCACCTCATCTGGTTGCCCCTCCACTAACATTTGCCATATTGTCTCAAAGAGGAAATTACAGCTAAAGTTGTCACAAGTTTTGGAATATCCATCAACACAATCCCAGCCTTACCTTACCCTCCTTCTCCTCCACATCTAGGAAGTTTACAAGTAACAGCTAATGATCTGACTTTTATAAGCCTTGCTTGATCCTCTTCTATTGCTTCAGACTATTTATCTTCCAGCTTGAGTATTAGTGCCCTAGCTACTAGATCTGCATCCATATTGCCTGGGAGTGTAGAAGTTCTCAGGGTTTTCTGGTTTCTTTTTCCCCTTCATCAACAGTCATTGAAATCTTCCATATTCATACTGACATCTTCTCCTCATTAGTTAAGATGGTGACAGTAGGAGCAGAGTGCATTGATTCCTCACTCTTTCTGGTTGGAGAGTGAGTTTCTGTGTTTAATGTACCTGATTGGTCTGGTTGCTATTCAAGGTATCTACCAGAAAAAGGCTACAAGTCTGCAGACCCTTGCATCATCTGGAACAAGACTGTGGATCACCAAACAGGCCGTGGGCTGCTTCTCTTCTTGGGATCAGTGCTAACATTTTCCTTCTGGTGAGAGAAGAAGCAAAGGAGCATTGTATCCCAACAGAGTGAGGCTGTGCTGAGACCAGCATTAGTTGTAGCCAGGCAGTAGCCATTCATGCGACTCCCCTCTTTTCATCATTCTTGACAAGCTAATTCTTTATTTTTCAGTAAGTACTGCTTGATTTCTTTCTAACTTCAGAATATCTGCCTAAATACTTCATACTTAAATTTTCAGGTTCTATGTATTAGTTTCCCTTCAAGTGTTTGGCAGTGCTCTGTACAGACTCAGACACCTTGAGTGACATTTTTCCTGTAAAATGAATATATAAGGGAACAGCTCCAGTATTTAGTAATAATGACCATCCCTCCTGGCATGTTTAAAGGTCAGTTTCCGTGCTTTCTCCTACTAACCTGGTGAACTTGAGCATTCTGAGGCAGTGTAACAACTGCCTCATGTACACAGACAACCCTCTCCTCTTACCTACCAACACTCAGACTTGTAAGAAATGCACTTATATATCCAAGCTGGTAGCCATGCACTCTCAAGCCATGACTGAAATAGCTGGTCAAGAGGTGAAGGTCAACACCTGCACCACACCACATGCAATACATAGCCCTCCAGAACACCCACCATCACAGCTCTCACATAAAAACACAAATCACACACACGTCTTCATGGATGCTCTCAATAGAAATCTAACAAAACAGCAGAGACCTCCAAGGCATAAATGCACTCAACCACTGTAAAAGGAAAAAAAAACTTCAAAGACCAATGCACATTAGGTTCAAGCAAGGCACCCTTTATTACTTGCAGCAAGGAGACAAAGCATGTAGGTACAGGATTTGTCTGGCCCTTTGGTGATCATTATGTTATTCTTATACAGTTCTCTTCATGTCACACAGAAAAATGTTACTATTCTATTGATGACGTAGTTGGACACAGCTTTCTGTATGTTTCACAGAAAATGTTACCAGACTTATTGCTGACATGGTCAGATTATTTGCCGTCATGCAAAAACATTTTGAGAAAAACAACCTGGCCTTGGGCTTATTTTAGCCCACCTCAACTTTTCAATTCTTCAGTTGTACAGTTCCAATATATGTGTTACATTTTGTCTAGATTCAAGGTACATTTCTAGCTTTGGTACAAGTAATGCTGACTATGGTTTATACTTTCAAGCATCTATTGTTTTCTTTATCAAAGCTTCTAGCAGCTGCATATTTTCTAATGGCATAACCAGAAATGAAATATCTCTTTGTTAAGTTTCATGACATTAGCAGAAATGAAATGTCTCTTGTTATTTTCATGACATTAGCAGAAATGAAATGTCTCTTGTTAAGTTTCTAATAGCTGTGCAGATTCATGCAGTGTGAACAGAATAAATGTATTAACCCTTTTAAACCTCAAATGCACTAAGCATGCATATTACTATTATATATTTTTCTAACATTTCCCCCCTTTTAATACTTTTATTCTACTTTTAAGATAAGCACAAACAGTTTTTCTTCCCCTAACCTCTTCCTGCTCAGGATTTGCAGTTAAGAGAGTCATTCAGTTTAAGCTCATGAAAACATTTTCAGTTTTTTAGCAATTCTTCAAGTTCAGCATCTTGGTATAAGGTTTCTGAAACTGAAAGGTCTACAAAATTTTTAATCAGTCTTTTTATGCAGGGGATGAGCAGCACACACATACCACCAGTAGGATTATTCCTACACAGATGGCAATCAGAATTTTCATCAGGATGCTGCCCCAACCCCCAAACAATTTCTGGAAAAAGTCCGTCAATGGATTTGGTCCTGGTTTGGGCATGGCTGACACCTGCTGAATCACCTCAAGATGGTTGTCTATCTCATGTTTGTGGTCAGGAATATACGAACAGCACTCCTCCTGGATTATAGCGCACGTACCTCCTCTCACCGCTAGGGTGAAGTCAAGAGCCATGCGATTTTAAAGCACCACTTTTCTCATGGCAGTCAGTTCCTCAGTCACCAATTCTAGAGCAGAAAAGGTTGCATTGATCATTATTTTGAGAAGCTTAGACAATTTTCTCAGTTCCCAGATTAATTTTGTTGCTCCATATGCTGGCAGTACACCTGCCCACGATATAACAGTATCACTTAAGTCCAGTAGTGACAGTCCATTGTTCCCTAAGCCCACAGCATGATGGTTTTTCCAGCACGCATTAATTTGCCCCACTGGATTGACAGGCTTCTTGATTTCTTGAACATTCCGAATTTTCCCTTGAGGTAAAATTGCTGTGTGTCGTATGGCCGGAACCAGGTACCCCAAAAAACAACTGCCAGACCAATTCTCAGGTAGCCATTTATATGCTTTTTTACAGCATATAAAGTAACAATCTTCTACTTTAGTAGTAACTTTACTATACCCTGACTCTGCATGAAACATTTTTTGTCGATTATGGACAGTTGCTTATAGAGGTCAGCATTATGTTTTACTTCTTCAATTGTCCTATGCATCAGTTCAACAAATGTATCATAGCTCGTGTTGCAATAGGATCTGATGTTATCAGGTTTAGTGTAGCATCTATAGGGAACAGTCACATTGCAATTGCTCCAACCCACCTTGACTGTATCATTCTTATAAAAACACACAGTTCCCTTCTGTCGAACAGACAAGTGCAATGCTACTTTATCTTGTGATGTGACATTTGATGTATCATGAATTAGGTTTTTCCAGGTCTTGTTGGCTCCTACGGGAACTGAAGTTAACAGTAACCCCCCCCATATGCTGTTGGTAAAGCTGTGCAAATCCAGCAATTCGAAACATTGAAGGTTTCAGCATACACATATTTGATTGCCTGGTAAGTGTTAAAGTTTGGGTGCCACTCTGCACGCTTGTTCAGTTCAATTTGTGTGGCTGAGAAAAGGAATGGCCACAACAAAAAGATTATTGTCACTAGTACAGTCAACAGGATGGTTATGCAATACTTTTGTGGAAATGGTTGTTCTGCATTTCTGTTTTCTCAGGCTCTTCCAAGTAGGTGTATTTGGATCTTACTGGATTCCGTCATCTTTACTTTGGACACGTGCACTTACTCTCTGCCCTAATAGGACATTCATCACCGATGGTTTCTTCAATGGGGTTGAGACGAATCATTCCTATCGATCTGACCCCTCTTTGTAGCCAGACTTTGTGCTGAGGGCCCCGATGGAGAGGTAAGATTTTTGTCCAACTCAAAGTTCTTAACCAGCTTGCAATGCGTCAGGTGTATCCACGAAGCTCGTTCTGCTATCTTGACTGCAGTGGGTGTCAAAAGAAGCACCTGGTAGGGACCTTCCCACCTTGGCGATGCCCAGTTTTTTCGCTTGACAACTTTGATCCACACCCAGTCTCCTGGCATCACTGCCACTTCTGATGTTTCGGTTTGTTTTCTATCTGAAACAGAATTTGACTGCAACAGATGTTTAGAACTCAACAACTTTTTCATATATTCAGCTAGTGTAAAATCAGCTTCCTGATCTGATGACATGAGAAGTTTCCACTGGGGTATATAATAAGTCCTTCCAAATAGTTTTTCAAAAGGAGTCAATCCTTTTGCTGTAGGGACAGTTCTCATGCTCAACAGTGCCAGGGGTAAACAGTACAACCAAGTTTTTCCTGTCTCAGCTATTAATTTTCTCAATTTGTTTTTTAGTATACCATTATGCCTTTCAACTAGCCCTGCAGATTGCGGATGGTATGCACAATGATTTTTTAAAGAAATACCAAAATGCTTACTCAACTGCTGTATGGTTTGATTTACAAAGTGTGTACCATTGTCACTGTAGATTCTTTCTGGAATACCAAACCTAGGAATGATTTCCTTGACAAGTACTTTTGCCACCGTAGCTGTATTTGGATTTTTGGTTGGAAAGGCTTCCATCCATCTGAAAAACATATCTATAATGACAAGACAATACTTCTTATTTTCACATTTGTTCAATTCTATGAAATACATACAAATAGTGTGAAATGGATATGGTGGTGTGGGGAAACTCCCTTGCCTGGGCTTTATTGCCCCCTGTGCATGATGTTTGTTACAAATCTGACACATCAAACAAAATTTTTTAGAGTAGTTTGTAAATCCGTACGTTGTAAACACCTGGTTCACCAGCTGTACCATCCCCCTTGTTGAGACATGGCACTGCCCATGGCTCAACAATGCTGCATAGCGAAACAAATTAGAGGGTAGTATCGGTTTTCCCTCTCTAGAGATGTACAGCCCCTTTTCAAGGATTGCTCTTCGTTTTATCCATCGCTGTTTTTCAGCTTGCATAGTGAGTGTCTGCATTGTTTTTAACATATCTAAATCTAAAGTTTCAGAGGGTTGTAATTCCTCATTTAAAAGAAATACTTCTGTGGCTGCTTGTTTTGCAGCTGTATTAGCACTCACATTACCTTTTGAAATCCTATCTTGCTGCTTGGTGTGAGCTGTGCATTTACAAATGGCTACTTTCTGAGATAACTGAATAGACTCTAAAAGATCTAAAATAAACTGTGCATGATTTATAGGTTTGCCAGTAGATGTTATCATTCCCTGGTTTTTCCACTGTTGCGCAAAAACATGTACAGTAGAAAAAACGTATTGGCTATCAGTAAAAATGTTTACACATTTACCCTTTGCTAAGGTACATGCCCGTGTTAGGGCAATCAATTTTGCTGCCTGTGCAGATAAGTTGTGTGGTAAAGGTTTTGCTTGTATAATCCCAGTATCAGAGACTACTGCATACCCTACTAGGTTCTGTCCTGCAGGACCCCTTTTGCATGAGCCATCCACGTATGTCACCTCGGCATCATCCAAGGGGACATCCGTGAGATCTTTTCTAGGTAGTGTCTTTTGCACAATTACTTGCAGGCAGCAGTGCAGTGTGCTGTCTGCAGGGATAGGGAGCAGAGTAGAAGGGTTTAAAGTCGTGCATCATTCAATTGTCATATGAGGTTGGCTCAGTAATATAGTCATACAGGAAAGATGCCTAGCAGGGGAAATATATGCCATCTTTTCTTGTAGTAAAATAATCGCGACTGCATGAGGTACTCTCAAAGTGAGAGGGTGGAACAAGACTACTGAGGCTGAAGCCTGTACTGCCATTGCAGCTGCAACTACTGCTTGTACACAGTGGGGTAAGGACCGTGCCGCTGGGTCTAGTTGTGATGAGTAGTAAGCAATGGGGTGTTGCTTATCCCCATGCTGTTGTGTTAACACTGATGTCATGTAACCCTGCTTACAATCTACAGTTTGGAAAAAACGTTTATGGTAGTTTGGCAATCCCAGAACTAATGAGGATGCTATTAACTGCTTTAGTTTACAGAAGGCAGATTCTGCCTCTGGTGTCCATTGTAACAAATCCTGCACTGCCATAGGCTTCTTATATATAAGGTCAGTCAGAGGTGCAGATTCCAAGGCATAGTTTGGAATCCAGCTCCGGCAAAAATTAGTTGTACCCAGGAAGGACATCATTTCCTTCTTGGTAGTGGGTTTTGGTGCTTGCAAAATTGCTATTTTTCTGTCCTCATCTTACATTCTACCTTTCTTGGATATTACATATCCTAGGTATTTGACCTGTTTTTTCCAAAGCTGCAGTTTATTTTTATTTACCTTATGTCCCTCAGCAGCTAAAAATTGTAGAAGTGCTGTGGTATCTTCTCTACAATCCTGCTGGGTGGGGTCCACCAGCAAGATGTCATCAACATAAAGTAAAATCTGACTGCCTCTTGGTGGGGTGAATCCTGCCAAGTTGCTTGCCATTTCTTGTGAGCATATCATTGGACTTTCACAGTATCCCTGTGGTAGTCGCGTATATGTATACCTTTTCCCCTGAAATGTAAATGCAAACCAATACTGGCTATCAGGGTGTATCGGTATCGAAAAGAACGCGTTGCTGATGTCTACCATGGAAAATTACTTTTGTTGAGGTTTCAAATCATTCAACAGGGTGTGTGGGTCTGGCACCGTGGGTGCCCTTGGTATTACTGCATCATTTACGGCTTGTAAATCCTGGACCATACGCCATTCTCCATTGGCCTTTTTAACTGGAAATAAGGGTGTGTTACATGGTGAATCGGGAGATTCTACTAGTATCCCTCCTTTAAGTAAGGCTGCTATAATAGGCTTTATCCCTGCCTCTGCATCTTTTCTTAAGGGATACTGTCTTTTTTGTGGTCTGAATGCTGACTTTTGCATAACAGTAACTGGTCCCGCTGTACGAATGAGTCCTACATCTGATTTCCCTGTTGACCAGAGAGTCTCTGGTATGTCTCGTAAGGCATTCTCTTCCTCCTTTAATAGGAGTGTCAATCAGTTGTCCTCGCTAGACTACAAGTGCACAGCTGGGTTGGTATGAGTTATCCAATTCAACTTTTGTACTTGTATTCCTTGTTCTGACAGTTCTAGTTCTGTCTGTTTCTCTCATCTCTTGACTTTTTCTCCTAGGTCTGCCCATTCTATATTTCTGTTTTTGGTTAAGCTAACATGTGGTAATCAATTAGACTTATAAAGTGCAAAGAACTCCTGGGGCAATGAACAGCTGGCTACACTGTTCCCTTCTGTGTCCCAGTACAGATTACGTAATATCAATCTGTTTGCATGATTCTTAAATAACTCTTGCTCATATTCCTTATCAGGTCCTGGTGTGTTGCAATAATACAGGGTACAGTGCAACAGGTGTTGCTTATCAATGTCAAGGGAGGGGAACTTGCTGATGGCTATGTTCATTAACTCTTTGGTCACAGTCCCTGAACCAGTCGTAACCAAGTCCTGGCTGTACCAATAAAACATTTCACTCTCTGATTGCACTACAAAGGTGTTAATTTGTCGCTGTGCTTCCATACCCTGTATGGTTGGAACTACTGCTATACCAAATAGCTGCATGAGGTCTCTGCCCAAGAGGTTTACTGGGCACTTTGCAGAAACTACAATTTTGCTTCTTTGTGTCAATCCTGAAACTGGATCAGTTATTGCAATGTTACAGGAGAGATGCTCCAGATACAGCTGTCCATTAACTGCTTTGACCAGTATGTAATCAGGTGACTCTGTGTTTTCTGGAAGTTTAGAGGGGTGTATCAGGGTTCATGATGCCCCTGAGTCACACAAAAATTTGACCTCCCTCCCTTCTACCAAGAGTGTAACTTCTGGTTTCGTGTCTGCTAAATAGAGCTCCAAGCTCATTAAAGCTAGGTCTAATATTTCATTTTCTTCATTGTCACTAACTTCCTGCACTTCCTCTACTCCCTCTATCACATTCGCATGTGTCCTTTCTTGCTAGCCCCTTCTAGTGATTCTTGACTACCATATAGTCAGCCCTCACCCTCCTTGTCTTCCGTTGTTGCCTTCTTGTTTTTCTTGCAATCCCTTGCCAAATGTCCCTTTTTACCGCATTTGAAACATTCACCCCTTTTCTTTCGCCCTTCAAAGTCCTCTGATCGCTGATCAGATTGTTTGTTTCCCTGCGCATTTTTCTTGTCCTTTTTCCTGGACTGTACTACATAAACTTCTACTCCATCTTCTACAGAAAATACTTGAGCTTTCTTTTTCTTTTTGCTATTAAAATGCCTTTCGGCATGCCTAGCATATTCAAGTAATGATTGTAACTTGCTTGTATGATGGTCTACCATGTGTTTTGTAATAAAACAGCTTATAGGCATGCTACTGCCTTTTAAAAATGCATTCTTTAACTGCTGTTCATATGGGGAATCTTGTGTTTGATCTTCAGGAACCTGCATTCCACAGTGGTTATTAAAACATTCTAACAATCTGGCATAATATCAATCAATTGTTTCACCTTCTTGTTGGATGTATTGATTAATGTAAGTCCAGTCTGCCCTAGGTTTCCATTTTTCAGAGATGCGGTCTGTAAGACCTTTTACTCTGGTGTCTAATTCTGCACTGCTATGTGGGAGGGGTCTTTGTGCAGTGTCACGGGGATTCCAGTTCCCACTAATCATGTACCAATCTGGCCCTACAATTTGTCTAACTACTTTTTCTATTTCTTCTCCGTTTAGGTTATAACTCAACCTCATTCCTTGTAAATCTTCTGAGAATTTTCTAAAATTAACCATTGGATGGGGAATTCCCTCAGTGACTTTCCGGATATCTTCCGGAGTCCAAGGTCTATACACTAAGATAGTTGGGTCCTGATTGTCTTGACCTGCCTGAGGATTGGGTACTTCTATAAGCGGGCATATTTCTTCTTCTTCACCTATAGATCGTGAATTCTTAACTATTTGCCATAACTCGATACCTTCTTCTGAATTACCTGCCTTTGTTCGGGACCTGGTCCCGATGGGATCTCTAATTTTAGTCAGTTTTAATTTCACAATATCTCTATCTTCAGTGACCACAGGATATAGTGGGGGTGGACTAACCTGTTCACTTGCTTCATATTCTGGTAAGGGAGGTGGAGGTGCTGATGCTATTACTAAGTTATTATCCTCCTTATCTAAAAACATTGCTTTTGAATCTTTGTTTTTTTGTTCCCTGTGGTTTACTTCCTCCAGCCACCTGTGTGCCTGAGGAATTCCTAATCGACGTTGCCTTTTTACCCGACCCTTGAAATCATTCTTGAGCTGTTTGATAAGTTTGATAAGCGAGGATTTTTCTAATTTCCCATCAAATTCGTATTTATTAACCCATTTTGAATAATATCTAATATTGTCGGTGCTCTGCGACTGCATATATTTTGCGTCTTCCGTTAACGGTGGGTTTTGGGGTCTTTTTTTGCAATTATTACCCATTTTGTTTTACCCTTTGATCGTTACGTAACTTTTCTTAATTTTTAGCTTGGTACCACAGATTTTGTTATAGTCTCTTCAGAATGACTGCCTACTTATTCTGTTTCTCCTGATCTATGACAAGACAGTAATCTTTTTTGTCCCTGACTTGCAAAAATACAATCTGACAAAAACAGTACACATCTAGTCCCTGATCTAAAACAGAAAACAGAAAAAAGTAGATTCACCTTACCTGAGCCTGCATGATTGATCACCGATTCGCAGAGACCCATCCTTCAGTCACAGATCAGAAAGTGGCTGGCCTCTTTTGAATGACAATTCAGTCAGAGGACTTTCCATATAAGAAGAACCGATTTGGTTTCTTCACCGTACGGTTTCAACCACCTGGCCGTCTGATCCGAGGTGAAAAGAGGGTTCCGGTCTGAAGGACCAATCTGTAAAAGGAAAAAACTTCAAAGACCAATGCACATTAGGTTCAAGCAAGGCACCCTTTATTACCTGCAGCAAGGAGACAAAGCATGTAGGTACAGGATTTGTCTGGCCCTTTGGTGATCAGTATGTTATTCTTATACAGTTCTCTTCATGTCACATAGAAAAATGTTACTATTCTATTGCTGACGTAGTTGGACACAGCTTTCTGTATGTTTCACAGAAAATGTTACCAGACTTATAGCTGACTTGGTCAGATTATTTGCCATCTTGCAAAATCATTTTGAGAAAAACAACCTGGCTTTGGGCTTATTTTAGCCCACCTTAACTTTTCAATTCTTCAATTGTAGAGTTCTAATATATGTGTTACATTTTGCCTAGATTCAAGGTACATTTCTAGCTTTGGTACAAGTAATGCTGACTATGGTTTATACTTTCAAGCATCTATTGTTTTCTTTATCAAAGCTTCTAGCAGCTGCATATTTTCTAATGGTATAAGCAGAAATGAAATATCTCTTTGTTAAGTTTTGTGACATTAGCAGAAATGAAATGTCTCTTGTTATTTTCATGACATTAGCAGAAATGAAATGTCTCTTATTAAGTTTCTAATAGCTGTGCAGATTCATGCAGTGTGAACAGAATAAATGTATTAACCCTTTTAAACCTTGAATGCACCAAGCATGCATATTACTAATATATATTTTTCTAACAACCACCACAACACAGCACAAACCACAAGACACAGAGCTCCCCTACACTGTGTGCCCCTCAACCTAAGCCGCTAATGCAAAACAGCTTGCCCAATACACTAATCATAGGTGGTTTGATAGTGAGGTACACTGATGTCCCACTCATTAGGTTGAATAAGGAGAAGGTAACAGTCAGCTGTCTTTCAGGTGCCAGAATCCGACACATAACACATGCACTCAGGTCACTCTACAACAAGTACAAGTATGACTCTGTCACTGTCCATGTGGGTGTGAATGACCTGAGATGCACCTCCCTGGACTACATGAAAAGAGACATGGAGGAGCTCTGGGATTATGTGGCCCAGGCAGGTAAGACCGTAGCCTCGAGCAGCATCCTACAATCGGCTAGAGTGATACCGCAGTACAAAAAGAAAATGATTGACTTCAACAATTGGTTAAGTTTCTGGTGTCATTCTAGGGGGATCAAGTGTCTGCTTGGGATGACATGGCTGACAGACCTTGGTGCTTTGCAGAGATTGCTTGCATCTGTCACCCTTGGGTTTTTGGATATTAGTTAAGGCTCTTGCCACCCCTATAGTGCCTTTTTTAGGTGATGTGCCAAAGACCAAATTACCACAGTAACAGCTATAAATAAATGCAGTCTGAGGGTCATGCTGCTCAATGCTAGAAGTCTAAATCTCAAGATGCACTTGCTCGAAGCACTCCTCAAAATGGAGAACATCAACATTTGTGCTGTAACAGAGACCTGGTTTAAAGTAGCAGAAAGCGGTTCTATATTAGATACTCAAACGTTTGAAAGTTTGACTGTCATATGGTCGACACCATATGATCGAAGTTTCAAAAGTTTGAATATCTAATAAAAAAAAAAAACTACACAAAACACCTACCCGAATGCTCTAAGCAGGGGAGCAAGGCCCCCTGCACCCCCACTCCCAACCTGAATGCTCTAAGCAGGGGAGCAAGGCCCCCTGCACCCCCACTCTTTAAATATAAGCTTAATATAGTTATATCAAGAATCTCCATGGCAATACCCATGTTTGCTCTGAGTTACTGCACAAGGGTACCTCCTATACTGAGCCAACAGATATTGCCAACATACTGGCTGACAGATTCAGTGCCAACTTTACCCCTCTCTCCCCCACTAAAGGACCAATCACAATACCGGAGGAATGCCAGGCACCCAGCATTACTGCAGGACAGGTTAAAACTGAATTGTCCAAGGCCAAGAATACAGCTTCTATGGGACCTGACAATATCCCTGAATGTGTTCTACATGAACTACAAAGTGAACTGACACCACATCTGTGTGCCCTGTTCAATCACAGCCTCATCTCAGGCTTTGTCCCTACTGAATGGTGCACTGCTACAGTCATCCCTCTCCATAAAAGGGGGCGATTACAGACCCTGCGAATTATTGCCCCATTAGCCTGATGAATCTGATATGTAAGACTATGGAGCACATCATCATGGATCTAATTAACAAGGATATAGGGAATCTCCAAACTCTAAATCCCATGCAGTTTGATTTGGTAGATCATGCTTGCTCAACCTGGTTGACTTTTTTGAGTCATTCATCGGAGCAGTGGATGAGGGCAAGGCAGTTTGTACAGCCTCCCTCAATCTGGCCAAGGCCTTTGATACCATTCCCCACTCAGGAATTATTGATAAACTCAACAAACTAGGCATCAACCCCTATATCACTAGGTGGTTTGCAAATTGGGTTGCAAATTGGCCAGTCACGAGTGGAGTCCCACAGGGATCAGTCCTGGGTCCTCTCCTGTTTGGCATCTACTTCTCAGAAGTACAGGTTCACAGACAACTGCAAGCTGGGAGCCATTATTAACTCCCCAAATGATGTAGACATCCTACAGAAAGGCCTCACTGAGACCAATGACTGGTGTTGAAGGCATGGCCTTAAGCTTAATGCCAGAAAATGCATCATCATCCCCTTTGGGAAAACTCAGTTCCCACTAATTACCACATCAATGGGAGCCCACTGAACACTGAAAGCTTTATAAGAGATCAGGGGACACAGGTTGACAGCAACCTCTCCTTCGACCACCACATTGCCACTGTGGTCAGAAAATCCTTCTATGTGGCACAACTCTTTACCAAGGGTTTTGCATCCAGGAAGAAAGAGGTCATCAACTATCTCTACTCTTCCCTCATTAGGTCAATCATCGAGTATAATGCCCCATTTGGCATGTACCTCACTAGACACATGCAACAGTTGGAAAGGCCACAAAAGTACCTCACAAAGAGGATCCTAGGCCTTAAACACATGTCCTTCATGGACAGACTCAAAAAACTCCAGCTATTCGCTGTCTCATATTGTCTACTAAGAGACAATATCTGCTTGACTTACAAAGCCATGTCTGACCCAGCCCTGTTAGAAATGTTACACCTAAAGAAATCCCAATCCCTCTGCACCACATGCTCCAGGGACCTCAATCTCATTACCACAATCAACAGAACATACTGGAGGGACAAGTTCAAAACCCAGAGACTGCTCATGCTCTGGAATACACTTCCCATACATGTCAAGCAGAGCACCTCACTGGTCCTCTTCAAGGGAAATCTTGATGAGTGAATGGGAAATAGAAAGTTCACCCCGGTGATCACTCCAGTGGCTCTACTTGATAGAGGCACTGGGAACTAATGTTGGGTGACACGATGCCAGGGCACTTCTATGGGCTAGGCTTGCAAAGGCTCCAGGGCCATTAGCCTAGAACACACCTATGAATCTATGAACCTAAATCACTGAACAACTCTGCCAAAATGTCTCAAAACTCCAGTCTTTCCACCTTATAAAAAGTTTGTCAGGAAGTTGTCAGTTCTCACTGCTTTTCCTGCCTTTGCATGTTTACCCACCGATACCAGTTCAGACAGAACCGCCACAATGTTCAGATTCTTCTGATTCTCTGCAATGAGCATGGCCTCTCCCATTCCTCAAAAATCATTCCCCTTAATCCAGACTTCTCTATAAGTCTCACTGTAAAACTCTTGTAAGGCCACTCTGATCTCCTTATTTGTTTCTACCCTCTCTCCCTTTTATCTTTGATCCTTCTAATCCTTCCATATCTAGGCTGACCCTCCTTCATCCTCAAAATGGGGCAACCAACAACACTAGGCAAGTTTTTCATCTCACTCTCAGCTTAATTTACATGTAACATCCCATCACATTCTTCTTAGGCTTTCCTTTATGAGGTAAAAAAAAATTGCCAGTTTAGCTAACCAGCTTTACCCAGTTGTCCTTTCTTACACTTGTCTAAATAAAGTCTACTAGAAGTTAAGTGTTGTGCACATCTTGACACTCCATAAACACAAGACCACAAAGCTTCCCTGATTTGTACTCCCTACCACTAAACACAAATATTTTATGAAGTACTGATGTGGTTGGTAAGTATGAACATACGCTTTTAACGTTTTGTATGACTAATGATACATTTACTCCCTGTCATTCCATAGATTTCTGCTGTAACATAAAAATGTTGCTGAATTCAGCCAATCTTTCACCTTGCAAAATGATTGGATGATGTCCTTCCACATCTTTGCCCCACACAAAACAAAAGTTCCCACACATTCAACTGTTTACCTGTGTTATATATCAGAAAAATACCAGTCCAATGTGAGCCAAAAACCCGGAGCACAATTAAATAAAGTAGAATAGTCCCAACAGAGGTGAGGAATCCAGGATATAAACAGCCAACTCAATCAGCAACAGGAATAAATCCAAATTATAAAATCCAAACTTCTTTAATAACAAGAAAATGTGAGTGCTTTCACAGTGAAAATCTTTATTTAACTGTTTACCTGTGTTCATTAAGTGTTTATCATCAAATGCAGAAATCAATGTAAAGCATGTAGTATCTGCTCACCTTGTAAAATAAGGATGAAAATGTTAAAATGGTCCTAAAGCCCCAGAGGAGGTAAAAAAGGTCAAGGTATCATACAGAGCACATTAGTCCAGTGAATAAAGGGATGAAAGAATGTCTCTTCCAGGGATAATAATAAACCAGTAATATTCAAAGATATCAAACGAGAAATCAACATACTGCAGTCAAATAGGTTCTAGAGACTTTTGGAGAAATGATGGATCAAGGAGAAGAAGTGAAAAAATATTTCTTAGGGAGGAATTGTGAAAGAAAATGTAAGAATGGGAGGGGCATAAAAGACTAAGAAGGTGAGGCAGAAGTAAAGTGCTACCAGATAGGATATACTCGATAGGTTGGGTTCATGAGAAATGCATCAACGAGACTGTTGGATTTGTACCCACATCTATAGAAGGAACTGGCTTTGGGTCTTTCAAGACCCTAAGTGGATATATTTCTTCATGTACTAAAGGCAAACAAGTAACCAGAATCATACACCTGGGAAAAAGAAAGAAATGTGTGTGTGTGTGTGTGTGTGTGTGTGTGTGTGTGTGTGTGTGTGTGTGTGTGTGTGTGTGTGTGTGTGTGTGTGTGTGTGTGCATGTGTGTGTCTGTCTGTGTCTGTGTGTTATCTTTCTATGCACATATTTAACATATTATATTCAGTCAAGTGGACCTTCTTCAGCAACAACCTGGTCTAAAAGAACACTAGTAAATGCATTTTATAGGGACAGGTTAGTGTTGCTAATTAAAAACATGTTTTTGGTGCACTCTGCAAATCTGGGGTCTGTGTCCAAAGTTTTGGAAGGTGAAAGAATAATGATGTACATGAAAAAAAAACACAGACCAGGGAAGTCTTATAAACTCTATGTAGATAGTGAGTGGACTTCAAGGATGAGCTTAGAGCCTGAAAAAAGCATTATACATACATATATATATATATATATATATATATATATATATATATATATATATATATATATATATATATATATATATATATATATATATATTCTATAACTATGTCAAGAATCTAAATGGCAATGCTCAGATCTGATCTGAGCTACAAATAGCAAGGATATTGCCAGTATACTGGCAGATTGATTCAGTGCCAACTTCACTCCCCTCTCACCCCCTAAATGGCCCATCTCAATACCGGAAGATTGCCAAATTCCAGTAATAACATCCACACAGGTAAAAAACACACTCTCCAAAGCTAAGAATACAGCATCCATGGGACCAGATGACATCCTGAGCTGTGTACTACATGAACTACAAAACGAACTGGTACCTCACTAAGTGTCATGTTTAATCATAGCCTCACCTCAGGCTTCGTGCCCACTGATTGGCGCACAGCTACAGTTATCCCACTCCACAAGAGGGGATCCACCTTGGATCCCAGGAACTACCGCCCCATCAGTCTGATGAGCCTGATCTGCAAGACCATGGAACGTATTATCATGGAACTTATAAACAAAGACATTGGCAACCTTCAAACACTGGACCCCACCCAGTTTGGGTTCGTGAAGAGCTGATCTCATCTCCTGAACCTGATTGACTTCTTCGAATCAGTCTCCAGAGCCATGGACGAGAGTAAGGCAGTCCACACAGCCTATCTGGACCTCGCCAAGGCCTTTGACACCATCTCCCTCTCTGGAATCATAGATAAACTTACTAAGCTGGGTATTAATCCCTACATCACTCGATGGGTTGCCAACTGTCTTACTGACAGAACCCACACTGTAAAAGCAGCTGACTCCAAATCCAGCTCCAGACAAGTGACAAGTGGAGTACCTCAGGGTTCAGTCCTGGGACCACTCTTGTTTGGCGTCTACTTCTCTGAAGTACAGGCCAATACTAAGGGACTCTGGCTAACAAAGTTTGAAGATGACTGCAAATTGGGAGCCATTATTGAATCTCCAAATGATGTGGATACTCTACAAAAGGGCCTTACAGAAACAGATGCTTGGTGCCAGAGCTATGGGCTCAAGCTCAATGTCAAGAAATGTATAGTTATCCCCTTTGGGAAAAAACATATAGTGGCAGTACACTAAACACCAAAAGTGTGATAAGAGACTTAGGGACACAGGTGGACAGTGGTCTCACCTTTGATAACCACATCGCCACAACAGTCAGGAAATCCTTCAGTGTGGCACACCTCATCACTAAGGGCTTTTCATCCAGAAAAAAGGAGGTCATTGTCCCACTGTACTCATCTCTCATTAGACCCATTAGAGAATACAACACCCCATTTGGTATGTACCTCTCAAGACACATGCAACAACTGGAAAGGCCACAGAAATACCTCACTAAAAGAATCACAGTCCTAAAGCAGATGCCCTATGCTGACCGCCTTAAAAAACTCCAACTATACTCTGTTACATATCGTCTACTCAGAGGTGATCTCTGCTTAACATACAAGGCCATGTCAAACCAAGAGCTGTTGGACATGCTACACTTAAAGAAATCCCAATCCCTCAGAGCCACACACTCCAGGGATCTAAGCCTTGTCATCACAATCAACAAAACATGCTGGAGGGATAGGTTCCTGACCCAGAGACTCCCCAGACTCTGGAACAGGCTGCCCATACATGTCAAGCAGAGCACCTCTTTGGCCCTCTTCAAAAGGAACCTTGATGATTGGATGGGAGAAAAGAAATTCACCCCAGGGATCACGTCAGTCACCCTGCTAGACAGGGGTCCAGGAAGTAAATAGTGTGGGAAGAAATAGCCAGGGAATAGTTATGGCTAGGCTTGTATAGGCCCTAGGGCCAATAGCCTAGTACCAAGCTATGAACCTATGAACCTATATATATATATATATATATATATATATATATATATATATATATATATATGGATTCCTATTACAAGAACGAAAGTTCACTATTTCGAACTTGTAATAGGAAGCCTCACTTCTGCGAAAGTTCACTTTAATGAAAGTGAACTTTTGCATAAGTGCACTTCACCAAAAACAACGCAGCACAGTGGAGGACATAAAAAACAAGCTATGTCCTCCACTATGGTGCGATAGTCACGGACCTTAGGGTTAGGGCATGGGTTAGGGTAAGGGGATAGTTAGTAAAGCTATCCCCTTACCCTAACCCATGCCCTAATCCTAAGGTTCGTGACTATCGCACCATAGTGGAGGACATTGCTATGTCCTTCACTGCGCTGCAGTTTTCACAGACCTTAGGGTTAGGGCATGGGTCATGGTAAGGGGATAGCCCTACGGGCTATGCCCTTACTATGACCCATGCCCTAACCCTAAGGTCCATGAGTACTGCATGGAAGTTCGGTACAATACCCGTTCGATGTACTGAACTTCGCCTAAGTGCACTTTCGATTAAGTGCACTTTCGCTGCAGTGAGCATTCCATGCACGATTTCAAATTAGTGAAAATTCGATCTAGTGTATGGAACCCATATATATATATATATATATATATATATATATATATATATATATATATATATATGGGTCTAGGACAGTTCGCTGAATGCACATTTCGCTGAATCACATTTCACTGAAAGAAAGTACTGTTGGGCAGATAAAGTGTATATGCCCTTCTCCCCACTGTAGTGCAACCCTGGAGTTAATATATATAGTTGGGGGGGTGTGGGGGGCATATCCCCCACCTAATTCACTATTATATTTAGGCTATTTCTTTCAGTGAAATGTGATTCAGCGAAATGTGCATTCAGCGAACTGTCCTAGATCCATATATATATATATATATATATATATATATATATATATATATATATATATACATATGTATGTATGTGTATATGAGCAGTGTACATATATAGTTTAAAGTTCAAGGAATTCAGGCTAGAGACAATGTTAGAAGACAGACTCCACATTTGCAGAGTACACCAAAAGGCCAACCCAATAATCCTTGACATATTAAAGGTGTTCATAGAGTGGGAGTCATGTATGTGAATTTGGAGTTTATTCCATAAATAAGCAATGTTGTAAGGAGAAAATCTGAAATATCTAACAGTTCAAAAACAACCAAGATGTTGCACTCTTTCAGAATGAGTTATCTCCAAACCCAGAATATGTCTTAACTTCTAGTTGTGTAAAGCTTTGAACCAAAGTGTTGAAATCTGTCAGAATAGTTAAGGTTTTGAACATCACATAGGTGTCTAGTATTTTTTCTTTGTACTCCCTCAGGGAGAATTAAATCACCTTGGAATTGAAGGAATGCATAAAATCTGACTCAATAATTGTACCGACGTATGCCACAACTAATTTAGTAAATAAAGCAAAAGATCTAGATTGCAAACATTTGGAAATCTAACCATATACTTTTAGGAGAGAACAGAAACACAGAACAGATAAGCTCAAAAGATGAAACCAGCACCAAGTATTTAAACAGCAGTCTTTATTTCTTCAAAGTAAATCTGCAGACTTTGGTTGGCTTTACCAGTGCACATCTAAAAACAAAAACATAAAGCAGTAAATATAATTAACTCAAATGTTTGCATGACATTTCTGCAGGCAAATCGGGCGTAAATACATCTCTAACTTAACAGATTATGTCACTACAAAATGTTACAAAAGAATGGAAAACCTAAGTTTCTAAATATCAAAATAGCTCATAAAATTAATAAATTATGTAAATCAGGGGGACAGTCACAGGTGCCACTTTTTGCACCAATATATGCAGTTATTTATTTATTTATTTTTTATAAAATAACTTTTTATTAATTTGTGCATGAAGCATTCACAGTAGATATGTTTGCATAATATTAGACATTTTGCTGAATGCAGCAGGTTTTCAAATATTATACAAATCAAGTTCTCTTCAGTACAGACTAATTGCCAACTATGTGCACTATATACACTAATGCTGCTAAGTTAGATCTGAGAGATTGAAGGATAAACAAATACGCCATTCATTATATATAATTCTGGGATCTATGCATGACAGGAATAACAATATATATTGTTAATTTGTTAAATCCAGTTCAATGTCACAAAAAAGGACAATATGTAGTAGTCAGTGTCCGGTAGTCAAGATTTGTCTGATATAGATTTAGACTGTAATCAAGTAAGTAAAATCTTTTCGAAAAGTAAGTTCCACAGTTTCTGGTAGTAGATACGTTTCTTAGGATTGATTATAATTATTTTTTGAGATGATATGTAGGTTGTAGCCATAGTTTGGAAACCCCTACAGGATAACTTGGTGCGATCTAACCAGTTTTTAGTTATGTATAATTTAATAAGTAAGCATATAGTGACCAAAGTATGCATTTGTAGCTTGGTGAGTTTTAGATCTGTGATATGAAGAATTGCTAGTTCCCAACATAGCACTGATCTGTGATACCTCATCTTTTCTAGTCGTACCTTAAGTGAGTCCCACAAGTTCTGCAGTACTTACAGAAGCATAGAACATGCAGGAGGTCTGTCTGTGGGTGAGGGCAGCATTTACATGCCGGAGAAGATTTGGGGTTAAATTTATTTAGAGTCATAGGTGTGTAATACACATTGTTATTAATCATCAATGGTGTACCTATTCATTTTTTAAAAGGAGTATAGCTGATGGTGGAATTGATAGCTCTAAGTTTCTGCTCTTTTAAAAATGTATTACCCCTATTATCCTAGTAGTTAAAGAAAAGTAATGTGTCCTCGTAGATGAAAGATCTAATAAGTTTGTATGTGTTCATGATTGTTTTCTTTTTGCTTGCAAGGGATTCAAAAATTTCTAAGAGTCTCATCAGATCTTTCTCATTAACAAATTATTCCCCGATTATTGCTGGAAAAATCTCCCTAATCTGCCTTAAGATAATGATATATATTTTTTGTTAACTTTTAAAGCTTCCCGTAGGTCTTGTAATGTTTTATCTCAATGTTTGTATATGTCCCAAACTGTGCAGTCCTTGATTAATGGGTATTCCAGTAGATTTATCATATTATTATTTAGTTTGATATTTGGATTCAAATGGAGTGGTTGAAGAAGGGGTACGCCCTTGTCCAGTTTTAAGGTTTTCAGCCATTCCTGAAAGTTCTTTACATTGGTTAT
Organism: Protopterus annectens; assembly: GCF_019279795.1. Classification (NCBI taxonomy): domain Eukaryota; kingdom Metazoa; phylum Chordata; order Ceratodontiformes; family Protopteridae; genus Protopterus; species Protopterus annectens. The sequence continues at coordinate 295,944,352 of NC_056731.1, forward strand.
TAAGTTATCATTTAGACTAATGTTCCTAATATTATTTGGAGTAATGAATGGTATGGCTTTAGGACTGACTTTACAGTAGAGTCTATGTTGGTGCCAGATTTTTACCCACAGTGGTGACCAATGTTCACTGTGTTTTGAAAAGTTAGATATTAATCTAATTCTGAGCACATTAGTAATTTTATAACAAAGCAGTAGATCTAGAAAATCTAAACCCCCTTTTTCCCTTGGGACACATTAATTTTGAATACTTAATTCGAACTGATTTAGGATACCATATGAATCTGGCGAGATCCTTATTTATTTTATGAAAGAACTGGTTTGGTATCCTCATCATTGTAGCATTAAAGTGATATAACAATTTTGGTAGGACATTCATTTTAATGATTGCCACTTTTGATGTGATAGATAGTTTTAGTAATTTCCATCTGTCAAGATCTTGCATGATGCTATCCCATGTTTTAAGTAGATTATTTTGAAGCATAGATAAATGGTTATGTTCATAGTTTATCTCAAGATATTTAATGGAATAAATTGTTTTGAAATGGGTGTCTGTAAGTAGGCCTTCTTTATGGTTTGAGGGATTAATGGGGAATATATGCGATTGTTTCTGATTGATTTGATAATTAGAGATTTGTGCATATGTATTTATTGATGTCATAATTTTCCCAAGATCTGTAGTGGGGCATTTGAAGTAAATAATGAAGTCATCCGCAAATGTGGATAGAGTTATTTTGGAGCTAAATATTTCTGGGATTGAGTGGAAAGTTCTCTGTGATATATAAAGGAACAAGGGTTCAATATAAAGGTTAAATAAAAGTGGAGAGAGTGGGCATCCCTGTCTTGTTCCATTGGTTATTTTAATTGGACTTGACAGAGTTCTGTTTACATATAAATATGCATGTGAATGGTTATATAAGGTTTCTATAAGGATTATGAAATCCTTTGGAATATCAAAAAAAGATAGAGTTGTAAATAAAAAATTCCAGCTTACCCTGTTGAAAGCTTTGCATGCGTCTAGGACTAATGTTTATCTAGGACTTTTCTCTTTCTTAGTCAGTTGGATCATAGAGTCTAAGATTAGTGTATTATCCCATATGCAGTTATTTATACGGGTTGCTTGTGAAGGTCTTGTACTTGACAGGGATGTTAACAATTACGTGAATTACATCACACTTTGAAAAGATTTTTAGGTGATCACAAGGTCCTCTAGGAAGGTGCATTAGATACTTTGAAAAAGTTTGTTCTTTTTCAAAATGCAAATGACTTTGGTATAGTTTACCTACACATATCATATCTGTTAGCCACTATTTGGATGGTATTATAACCACACTTTTGGATGGGACCATTTTAATAAAGAAAATCTTTCATAAAAAATGCCATTTAACATGCTTCAAGTTACCATCCTCTCTTTATCATCAGGAATGCTCAAGCCTCGCAAGTTCTAAGATTACAGTGCATTTGTAATCAAGAAACTTCATTAACACAGGAAACAAATGATCTCAAACATATCTTTATGGCATAGAGCTACAATGATGTTCTCCTCAACAGGGAAATTCAAGGTTCAAAACCTGGTGTTGAGCTGTTACATGGTGCTTCCAATAGGGAGAATATGTAGAAGAACACTGCTGTTCATTTCACCATGACTAAAGTAGTAACAGTAATAATATTAAACGATGCTTACTAAACACTGGCATCTTTTAGCCAATAAAAACACTTTTAAATCAATTGTCACTATGTATCTTTTATTCATCTAGAGAAAAGGTAGACGTCTGGCCAACTTTTTTAATAAAGATAATAAAGGTCTGTTTATATCCAATATTTTATATTTTTCTGATTGTATATAACTGAGTAGCTGTATATCCTACAGACAATGTACTTACTGTAGCAGGGTTTGTCAGACTAAACATTTTATCTTGATTAAGAGTGGCAAAACCTTTGACGTTAGGTCATTAATTACCTGGTAGAATGACTGGATTATTTATCTTGTTATTTGTCAATGTAGAGCATTTTATGTCAGGTAGATCTCCCACCCCTGGAGAGTTAGAATTGTACTACATGTAACTTGTCTGAACTGCACAAGGGGTGGAGTACCATATATTGACATGTATCTATACATTCTATACATCGCCAATCACATTTTACTTTCCTGAGCATTTGAAGAGATTTTGGTATCATGGCAAACTCCACAGAGAAACATAAGCGGTTTGACTCTAAAGGGCAACATTTTTTTTTTCTTTAGGCAGAATGAAACTACGGGTTTGAATAATTCTTTATAATGATGGCAGCTTCAGTGCACCCCATGAATTTCTAGACATCCTATATTTTTCCATTTTTGTTTTCATTTTCCTTTTTTTTTCAGTATCAACTTCATTTATTCATTCACTCATTTGGTAGTGCCTTCACCCTATACCTTAGCATCAGCACAGCCATATAATGGGGATACTTATCCCACTTTGTTTTCAGTTTAATATTGGTTTTAGCTTAATTAGCATTTTCACAGAGGTCAACATTGCCATATAAAAGTGATACTTAACACATCAGGAAAGATTTTTGCCGTTTTTTTTTTGTTTTTGTTTTTGTTTTTTTGTTTGTTTTTTTGATGACTTGTAACTTTTTCAAAGTATGAGGTATGACAAATTTATTATGATTCCAAAGCCAATTATTCATTGTGTTTACTTTGGTATCATACATTAGCAATGCATTCGTTAATTCATTACAACCTTAATGGGCATGCTTTTGAACAGAAGGTTAAATGACTCCATTTGAATCTGTTTGGCTTGGTAATAACCATTTGAACCTTGGGAAAGTCACTGATTTATATAAGCTATTTTGATATTCAGAAGCTTTGTTTTTTCATTTGTGTTTTATGTTTTGCAACAAGAACAAATATTAATCAGGTGTTAGATTTTTTTTTCTAACTTGATTTACCTGTGTACATTATACTTATGAACAATTGGTCTAATTACTTCATTTGAATTATTTGGCGTGGTAACAATTATTGCTTGAACTTTTGGCAAGCTACTGATTTATATAACCTGTTTGATATTTAGAGACTTAGGTTTTCCATTTTTTTAAATATTTTGCACTGTTAACTTGGTGATACTTTTTAGGTCTGATTTATTTGCAGCAATGTCATGTAAACATTTGTGTTAGTTATTTCCTGCTTTATGTTTCTGTTTTTAGATTTGCATTGATAAAGCCATTTGAGATGAAACAATGGTTTGTGGATCAAGTTTGAAGAAATTAAGGCAACCATTTAAATATTTGCAGCTGGTTTCATCTTTTAAGCTTCACACACACACACACACACACACACACACACACACACACACACACACACACACACACACACACATATCAAAAATGAATATATCTATATATATATATATATATATATATATATAGAGAGAGAGAGAGAGAGAGTTTTTCTTCGTTTTTTTCTTTTTTTTACTTGATTAAATGTGTCAGTGGTAATCAGAGTTAAAATAAATATTGCAGAAGAGCTGGACAAATGTGTCAAGCAGTCACAATGCACATGATAATGGTGTACTGTATATAAAAAAGCACACATCAAGAATGACAGTATTATTTACTTTGGTTGGAATATCGTGTTGCAGTGCTACAGAGTCAGTAACCAGCTACAAGTTGTAATTGGGGCCACAGCTTGGTTTATTTACATTCTAGTGAGTGTAAGGTGCACATCTGCCACACTTGAAGATTGTGGATGTGTTGGATTCCATATGAATGTTTTCTGGGAAAATGTATGCCAAATTCCAATGAATGGTGATAAACCCAGTACACAATTACATTTTACTTTTACTTTAGAGACACACACAATTATACAATATATTTTCAAAAATAGATGAAAAATATAAATATTCATGATCTATGCAGAAGATAAGCTGTAATTTTATAAAACAAAGTAAGGTGTACCTGGTCCAGAGTGTGTGCTTTGTTTCTTGCCTGTCTGTTAGCTGTGCATGATAGTTAGTTATCAGGTAATTTCTGCGCACACCTCTCCAGCATTTTGTACTGGTGTGCAAACAGTGCAACACATTTATTCGGTCACAAAGATACTTGTGCTGAGGTCAGATATATCAAAGCAAACCCAAAAAGAAAGCCAGCAAACAATGAATCCAATCAGTATATATATATATATATATATATATATATATATATATATATATATATATAAAGAAATCTTCAAAATGACACACCATTGATAAGAACAATTCACCATTAATATTAATGAGCAGGAATGTCTTGCTGCATGAAATTAAAAACAAAATTCTACCATTTCCTCATATTGTTTGTTCCTTCTTTTTTACTCAGCAGTACAATACTATATGCTGCTTTCCTGCAATCATTGTTAAATACTACATTTGCTTCCCTGGTATCATAAAGTACAAAGTAAAATGTTGAGGCTCCACTCAATAAAATCTCTCTCTCTCTCTCTATTAATTCTATGCTGCATAGAACAGAAGCTGTAGCTGTATTAATTTTATCATGTACAAGAATTCTTGTTAAACAGTAAGGTTCTTGCTTTTCCACAACCAAATGCTCTAAGCTGTTTCCTTGTGGTCATAAAAACAAAAAATGTTTAAACTCCATCTGGTAAAATCAGTTTTCACTTTCCAAGTTTCCCATACACACAGCATCTTCTTTAGGCTGTTTAATTTAATAGTACATAGTGCAGATCTCTGATCTGTTTTAATCCTGTAGCAAAACAAAACAAAACAAAAAAATAATTTTAAAATGTCATAAAAAGGCTGTTTTCCTTCCTCATGATTATAGAGTGCACAGCACAATGCTTCAGCTCCATTCTGCAAAATAATTTCTTCCTCCCACATGTGCATTAGTTTTGTGGGGCATAAATGGTATTTCTAGCAGTATTAAGTATACAGGACACAGCACAGCTCCGCCAATTCTATTATTATAAAATACACAGAATAATAGCTGTACAGCATGGCTGTTTCTCTGCATTAATTCTACTGTGCAGCAAACAGGTCTTATCAGCCAAAACCATGGTGTAGTATATTGCTTCTCTATTAAGCATGATGCCAAATTCTATTTATAAACATGCAAAATAAAGTGAATATTTCTCTTTCTTATACTTAACTATAATATCTCTGTACTGGGCATCATAAGATATTGATTGGCAATCAAAACTGCATAGCATCTGAAGTGCAGCAAAATGAATACAGTTTTCAGACAATAGGTGTACCTGTAGAATGCATTAATGCTATCATGTACAATATAGTTCATCCTCTTTTTAAAACTACTGTACATAGAATATCACTTTCAATAAAAAATATTTTACTATAGGTTGCTTTCCCATTATGTATTACAGTAAATGATATCTGCAAATATGCAAAATAAAGTGAAATATTTATTGTACTTATAAGTGGCTAAAACTTCTCAGTATCTGACATCATGGAATAGTGTCATTAACCAAAACTATGTTGCTTTCTATTAAACAGTGCAACAAATGATATTTGCAAGCATCAGCAAATGCAAAGTATGTTTTAATTCAAATCCACATTTTGTTTGCTGCTTTCTACTTAAAAGCTACAGAAAATGGTATTTGTAAGAATACTGTGTATTGGGTGTCATACATTAGTGTTTATCAGTCATATGCATGATGATGTATGTTGTCACCCCATTAAATAACAGTGAACCAAATGTTTAAAATATTGTACATTGTAGAATAGCACTTGTCAATCAAAACCACACTGCTGTATGTTGCATTCCGTTCTTCTTAAATACTCCATTGAATGATAAGTGCAAGCATTTAAAATCAAGTGAAATATTTTCCTGCTTACATTTGACTATAATGTCAGTATCAGGTATCACAGAATAGTACTTGTTAGTTAAAAAATGTGAACCTCCCTCTGTGCAATATAAAACATTAACATGCTAAGTACACCTTAAGGTTGCCAGAATTTTATGAGGGACAACACTGTTCCCTCTTTATACTAATTCTGCTATTCACAGAATAGCACTTAGCAGTTAAAACCAAATGATGTTGATTCTACCATGACCACTGCTACAAATGATACATGCAGATATACAAAATAAAGTTAACTCTTTTTCTTCTTATAGTCACTTATAACTTTTCAGTATTGAGGATTACACTACAGATATTAGCAATTAAAATAAGTTTGCTTTTGTTGTTTTCCCACTAAACAGTACACCTAATGGCATTTGCAAATGCTAGGTTTCACAGAATACTGTCTGCCAATCAAAATAATTCTGCTGTATGTTGTTATACTTTACATAGTGCACAAAATGATGCTTTTGATGTGCAAAACAAATGTTTGACTACCTACTCAGAATGCAGCACAACAAAATAGGACTTCTCGGTCGTAACCATGATGCTGCATGTTGCTTCACCATTCAAAAGTGCAACAAATTATATTTGCGAACATTATGCATGGAAGAAAAGCAGTTAACAACATTTTAAACACTGCAACACTTAATATTTGTAAAATGCAGTCAACTGTTTCTCTTACTTATACCTTGCTACAGTGTCTCATTATGTGGCATTGCAGAATAGGCCATGCCACTCATACCATGTTACCATATATTAATGTCACATAAGCAGTGTACCAAATGGTATTTATGAGTGTGGAATAGGCCATGCCACTCATAACATGCGACTGTATATTAATGTCACATAAGCAGTGCACCAAATGGTATTTATGAGTGTGGAATAGGCCATGCCACTCATACCATGTGACTGTATATTAATGCCACATAAGCAGTGCACCAAATGGTATTTATGAGTGTGGAATAGGCCATGCCACTCATACCATGTGACTGTATATTAATGTCACATAAGCAGTGCACCAAATGGTATTTATGAGCATGAAAATGGAAATGCATGCCTTACTTATACTTGCTATCACAAAATAGCATTCTGTCAGTGCAGAATTTATACAACTCTCAGATGCTAATTGGCTCTGTCATATATCTGTGTGTGTGTGTGTGTGTGTGTGTGTGTGTGTGTGTGTGTGTGTGTGTGTGTGTGTGTGTGTGTATGGGTCACCTTCATTTCGTCAACAGTTCATTTCACCGACACTGACACTTCATTTCACCAACACTTCATTTCACCAACACTCATTTCATTGAAAATTATATATGGCCTATTTCCCACTGTAGAGTGACCCTGGAGTTAGAATATATAGCAAGGGGGGTGTAGGGGGTGCAGCCCCCCACAATGGGGGGTGTGGGGGGGTGAAGCCTCCCCACATATCATAGACGTTTTACAGTATACAGATGCATTCTTATAAGTGCAATGAATAACTATTACCAACAAACCATTATAGAATCCCAGTATGTGGGGGGGGGCTTTGCCCCCCACACGCCCTTACTATATATTCTAACTCCAGGGTCGCTCTACAGTGGGGAATAGGTCATATATCATTTTCAATGAAATGAGTGTCGGTGAAATGAAGTGTCGGTGAAATGAAGTGTCAGTGAATTGGGCCTGCTGAGTTGTGTGTCGGTGAAATGAACTGTCGACGAAATGAAGGTGATCCATATATATATATATATATATATATATATGGTTCCACTTTTTAATCTCGAAATATGAAATCTCGAATTTCAGTATCTCAAGACCATAAAGTCGAACGTTTGAAATCCTGAAACCCCAAAACCCCCAAAACACATAATCGTGAACATAAACACACCATACACCTCACAACACATACACCATCTGACCCGCACTACAACAAATAAACAAAACACACACAAACACAAATCAACAAACTTACACTACATATAAAGGACACTTGCAAAAAAAACACTGAAAGTAACAAAAGAACAGCCGAGGAGTGCTAAAAAAATCCCAGTTTTGTATTGTAAGCGCTTTCGTTCATCCACACTATACAATGAACTTCTTCAGACAAAAAACTATCCAACATTCAATGCCTTATATAAGGCTCTTAATTAGTTAATAAGTTAATAAAACAGTTAACAAGCTTCCTCAAATTGATCAAACTGTTAAGTGCTATAAGAAATGCCATTATGGAATTTAAAATGCTAAAAAGCACAAAGAAATTTAAACATTATAGTTCCTTATATAAAACAAACAAAATAAGACAAATATAAACCATACTAAAATGCATGCATTATCACGTGTCTGCAGACAATGCAATGATAAATAAACAGCCTCCACTTCCTATCTAGATGTTAAGCTAAAAAAGTGAATCACCTTTGACCCCCTTTTTTAAAAATAATATCATACATTATATATTATATAGAAAACTGCTACTTAAATTGAGTGGTATCATCATAGTAAAATGTAACTGAATACATTTATACACATTTCATACTACATATTACCTATTCAATGATTTTAACTTTAGAATTCACTACATATAAGCAGGGGGGGCAAGCCCCCATGCACCCCCCACCCCCCTCCTTATATATACTAACTCCGAGATCGCACAAGCAGAAGACAGTAAATTCACAGCCAAACATTCTATATTCCCTCGCACATACACACGCACACACACACACACACACACACACACACACACACACACACACACACACACACACACACCACCACCACATCCAACACTTAAACACTCATACCTTTACCTGCCTACCCTAACCCTCACCTCCAACTTACAAACACACTCACATATACTCAAACACCTACCCAAAACCCATATAAAACATTCACTTACCTTAAATTCAACCTAAATCCACACACTACACCGGAAACCATCCACACAACACACTACACGTCACGTAACGTGAAGCCATAACCTCGAATTTGACTTAGTTGGAGTCGCGATTATGCACTTTTGCTATTTTGAAAATTCAAATTTTTAGTCTTGGGATACTGAAATTCAAGATTTCAGTATTTTGAGATGGGATACTGAAATTCAAGATTTCAGTATTTTGAGATTATAAAGTGGAACCATATATATATATATATATATATATATATATATATATATATATATATATATATATATATATTATATCATGCATAGCATAATTTTGCATGTATTAACTCTGTTATATACAGAATAGCACTTTTCAATCAAAGGTATACTACATTCCCACTAAACAAACTGGGATTTGTAATCACTGGGCATGACAGATGAATGCTTGTCATTAAAAACTATATTTCTGTAGGTTGACCTTCCATTAAATGGTGTACCAAATTATATTTCCATGCATGTAGAATGATGCAAAGTTGTTTTCTACTTATAAATGAGTATAGCCTCTTTGTATTTGTACTGCAATGAATAGCATGTGTCAGTCATACTCTACTGCTGTATGCTACTTGCTCATTAAACAGGGCATCAAATTATATTTGCAAGCACCAGACATGATGCACTTGTCAAGTCAAAAGCAGGTTATCAGTATGGACACCTCACCTCTTGCACCTACCAAACCAACAAAACATAAACCTACATATGTGGAGGTCTTTACAAGAAGCTTACCTAAAATTCAGAGACCTCACAAACACAAACACAAGCACAGTTCACATAATACATTCTCTGCAGAACATAGTACACATAATACATCACACACCAGTGTCTCACCAGTCAAGCCCCTAAGGCATAGCACAAAAACAAACATCTTAGTCATAGGCAATTCAGTTGTGAGACACAGAGATGTCCCTCTCACCAGGTTGGATAAGGAAAAGTCACAGTTAGCTGTCTGTCACATGCCAGGATCTGCCACATCACAGACACACTTAAGTCTCTCAACAACAGGCACTCTTATGACTCCATCATAGTCCATGTTGGTGTGAATGACTTGAGATGCACCTTCCTGGACTATATGAAGAGAGACATGACTGAGCTCTCAGATTATGTGTCTCAGGCAGGTATGTCCCTAGCCTTAAGCAGCATTTTGCCTTCGCCTAGGATGATACCTCTATGCAAACAAAAAGTGATTGACTTCAACAATTGGCTTAGTTTCTGGTGCCATTCAAAGGGGATCCAGTATCTGTCAGCCTGGGATAACATGTTCAACATACCTCAGTGCTTCACCAGAGATGATCTTTATTTGTCTCCCCTTGGATTTCAGTTACTGGCTAAGGCTTTTGCCATCCCCATAGTACCTTTTTTAGGCAATGTCACAAGAACAAAATTCCCGATCTAAAAATACCCTCTAAAAACAACCTCAAGGTTATGCTGCTAAATGCTTGGACTCTAAACCAGAAACTGCACTCACTGGAAGCAGTCCTCACCCTGGAAGGTGCTGACATTTGTGCAGTCACTGAGACCTGGTTTAAGGCTAAGGAGAGCACCCCAGCAATATCAGGTTACATTTCCTACCACACGTTCAGACCACAAACTTAAGGCATGAGAACTAAAGGAGGTGGTGTATCAATATTCATTAAAGATAAATACACCTCTAGATTGGTTAAACAACATGATTCCCTTGAATTACTTTAGGTGCAATTGACTGAAGGTAAGACCCATCTTCTGGTCATTGCCAGCTATAGGACCCCCTCCATGAATCAGGACATACACTCAGCATACTTGGATCTGCTTGAGTCAGTCAAGATACAGCCAAACACCCTGGTTTTGGGTGACTACAATTACCTGTCCATAGACTGGGTAAATTATATGTATTCTAACTCACTTGCCCAAAGGTTCCTGGACTTCGTTAACTCCAATGTCCTCGACCAGCTGGTTGACACACACACAAGGGGCTCAAACATCTTGGACCTGGCGCTAACCAGCATGGGGGACCACTATACTACCCCTAGTGTGTGGACAACCCTGGTGGGATCTGACCACAAATCAGTTTTGCTAGAAGTAACTATAACACAAGGCCCCCCCTTAGCAACAAGTAGACTAGAAAACCTCTCCAAGGCCAATTACAACCTCTTAAATGATGACATAAATGGTTTCATAGCTCTTTACCCCACTGATGGAATAGACAGCAATGCTGAGTTATACACCAATGCTTTATACAAGCATCTGTACAATTGTATTGAGTCTACTGTATCTGATAGAACCAAATCAAGATCTAAAAGAAAAAAACAAACCTGCTTGGTGGACAACTGCCATTAATAGACTATACAATACGAGAAAGAAATTGCTGTCTAAGAGTTGGAAGAAACAGTATCATAACTGGAAACACTCCCTCCTCAACTTAAACAAGTAAATAAGACTCCTAGTGAAGTCCTCCAAAGCTAACTATGAATCCAAATTGGCTTCCCTAACTAAGGACAACCACAAAGTGTTCTTTAGTTACATCCATAACTTCAAAGGTAAGGCCTAGATTCGTGCTAAACTCATATTTAATGGTACTACATATATATCACCTGTGGATATAGCAAACCTGTTGGCTGACAGGTTCAATGAAAACTTCACTCCAATGTCCCCACCACATAAACCCCAAAACATCCATAACACCTATCCCTTGCCTAGTATCTCTGAGGAGCAGGTCTTAAATATTCTCTCCAAGGCCAAAAACACAGCCTCTATGGGACCAAACAACATCTCAGGCTGTGTTCTACATAGGTTAAAACAGGAATTAGCATCACTAATTAAGCACTCTTTTCAATCACAGCCTAAGCATTGGCTTCATCCCAGCAGAATGGAAAACAGCTACTGTCATCCCTTTGCACAAAGGGGATGCATCAACGACCCTGAGAACTATAGACCCATTAGTGTGACCAGCCTTATCTGCAAGGCCATGGCATGAATCATCATGGATCTTATTAACAAAGATATAAGAAATCTCCAAATGCTCGACCCCACCCAGTTTGGCTTTGTCAAGGGGAGATCATGCCTGTTAAACTTGGTGGCCTTCTTCAAGACAGTCACCAAAGACCTAGAACAGGGCAAATCTGTGCAGATGGCCTACCTAGACTTAACCAAGGCCTTTGACACAACCCTCCACTCAGGCATCATTGATAAACTCACCCAGCTGAATATCAACTCATATATTGTCAGGTAGGTTGCAAACTGGCTCACTGATAGAACTCATATGGTCAGAATAGGGGATTCCACCTCCTCCAGCAGACCTGCAACCAGTGGAGTTCCAAAGGGATTGGTTCTGGGAATCCTACTGTTTAGAATCTACTTCTCCGAAGTACAGGCTAAAACTGAAGGCTGTGGCTGACAAAGTTTGCTGATGACTGCAAACTGCGAGCAATCTTTGAAACCCCTAGTGATGTCAACATCCTGCAAGAAGGTCTTACACAGACTAATGACTGGTGCCAAAGTCATGGTCTTAAACGTAATGAAATAAAATGCATTATCATCCCCTTCAGCAAGGGTGATGTTCCTGCAAACTACCACATCATTAGCAAAACCCTAAGCACTCAGTCAGTGGTGACAGATTTGGGCACACAGGTTGTCAGCAACCTTAACTTTGATCACCATGGCTCCACAGTGGTAAGAAGGACATTTTATATTGCTCATCTCAGAAGTAAGGGCATTGCCTTCAGAAAAAAAGAGTTTATAACCCCCCTGTACTCTTCCCTCATCAGGCCAATAATAGAGTACAACACTCCCTTCAGTATGTTCCTTTCCAAACACCTGCAGCAATTGGAGAGACCATAAGGATTCCTTCCTTACAAAGAAAATTTAGGGTCTTCAAGATCTGTCTTATCTGGACAGACTGAAATCATTGTCTCTTTACTCTGTGTCATATATACTGCTTAGGGGTAACATGTGCCTTGCATATAGAGCAATCTCTGACTCAGCTTTAATGGAAATGCTGCACATTCGCAAGTCAAATGGCACACTGGTCACTCACTCAAAGGACCTTAACCTGGTATATGACATCAAGAAAACTTGTTGGAGAGACATATTTGTCTCAGAGTTTGCCCCACCTTTGGAACAAGCTTCCTATTCATGTTAAATAAAGCCCCTCATTGGCCCTATTTAAGCACAATTTGGATGATTGCATGAGTAACCAGAAATTCGCTCTGGGGGTTCCACCTGTGTCTCTCTTGGACAGGGGCATTTAGGTGCTACTTTTAGTGTCTACTCAAACCAGACACCCTTGGGAACATGGTTTGAACTTGGCTAGGCTTGTAAGGGCCCTGGGTCTATTAGCCTTGTAACCTCCTATGATCTTATGATCCTGTTATCCTAAAACTATGTTCATCTATAATGCTTTTCAGTTAAACTGTGTGCCAAATGAAATTTGAAAACAAAGGTATACCTAGCTGTTCTTGTACTAGATGCTGTCTTCAATCAATTTTACGAATACATGTTCCTCTCCTTAGACTTTTATACTGTAGCAAAAAGCTTGCTATATTTGTAACAAGCAGCTACTACAGTTTATGCCACACACAGAGTGCTACAGCACTTCAATTTTGACTGCAAATGCAATGCAGGAATTAATTTCTGAATGCTGGTACAATCGCCACACCCTCTAACACTTTACACCAGAGATGGCTACCCTTTGCCCCACCCTAGCTACATCTCTCTTTGCAAACATGTCAAAACAATGAACGTTTTTCTTGATTCATTGAGCTATAATGTTTCATTGTCAAAAATTACATAATAGCAATTGTCAGTCAAAAGCTATGTTGCTTCCCCAATAAACACTACACTAAGCAAAACATACAAGTATCAGGCTTCATAGAAAACTGATTGTTAATCAAAACCATATGGCTAATAAAACAAAAAAGGCACTAAAAGACAGCACAGGGGATATGTATTATTTGATGAGTGCTTCTGCTTGTACTGATAACCAAGACTTTATCAACATCAATTAGCCACAGATTATCAGTACATTTAAAATGTAATTATGCAAATAAAACTAGTCACAAACCAACCAATGAGTTTTTACTTAAAAGATGTAAGGAAAGGAACAAATCACTGTGATGCCCCTTCACTGGCCAAGTAATCAAGGAGCCTCAATCCTCATCACTGTACACATTAGGAGGATAACAAGTACACACACATTAAAGTGCAATTTCCCTTAAGAGCACACAGAGATCACAGTCAGTCTGGGGATTCTTGAAGCTCAGTACATAACATACAGTTCTGTATAAATCATATCAATATTCACAAATGACATAGAATTATTTACAAAAGTCCAGATAGCTGGGCTGGTAGCGTGACAATCACAACCCACATGAAAAAACAACTAATAACTAAAAGAATATACATTGTTAGTAACTAAATAGAATAAAACAAGTAAAATAGAAGATAACCTGTTATTTATTCACCAATAAAATCAGAAAAAACTGGTAAGCGCTTTCATGGATTTAAAACCACTTCATCAGACCATATCAGATTCACATTTTAAAGCACAGTTTAAATGCAATACATTTAGCTGAGGTACCAATAGGACAGAAGAACAATCACATGATAACATCAATTAATCAAGTATATAAGGTCTTCTCATTTTAGTCTTGGTCTTAAAGTAACCTTGTCATTTAAGCCCCCCTCTTTATCCACCTGTAACTTAAGAATCCAAGACAATTCTCTGTCTTCAGTTTTATTTCTTATGTCTCCTAGTCTACCTGTTTCATTTATTCACTCCACTACCTGAAAGCTGAATTTGTGGGTTTTTGAGGTTTCCAGAACATGTTGTGCTAGGTAATTATTATCACTTCCTTGTCTTATGGTACATACATGTTCCCTTATTCTTTCCATAAATGATCTGTTGGTTCTTCCTATATAAAATTTATGACAGATACAACATTGGGCTAGATAAATCAAATTTCTAGAGTTACATGTTGCCTTTACATCAAATGTATAAACCTTTCCTGTTCTAGGGTGTTGGAATGTGTTAGAACTATTGATATATCCACAGAAATTACAGCTCACGCATGGTAATGTGGCCAAACGTTCTCCCATCTTAAAATCTTTCTTACCATAACATAGCAGTCGTTTGAGAGAGTATTTATTCCTAAAAGTAAAAGTAGGTTCTGTACCTATTATTTTGTTGACAGCATTATCAGTTCTAAGGATATGCAAATTCTTTCTAAAGATGCCACAGATCTCTGCTATATTACTTGAGTACGTAGAGCATACACCTGGGGCTTTTTTTGTATATAATCTATCCTCAGATTCTATATAATTCGTTTTTTTTTTTTTTAAATAAGGTGCTACTTTTCCAGAACTGCTTAAAGATTGGCAAACTGTTAATCTCAATACCAGTTTTAAATCTATTGAGCTTCTACCTGAATTCTTTAAACCTATGGAAGATTCATTGATTGAGTTTGTCTCCTAGTGTCAATGGAGGATTTATGAAGGCTTCCCAGAAGCCATGGTTGAGCAGTGCATAGATGAGATCTTAACTAATGTTTCTGCCTTTGATGCACATATGTGACAGCAGGAAATTAAGAAATTACAAAGCTATCTAACAGATTTCTCTATGGGCTGAGGTTTTACTTAGTCCAGGAACTCTACAACGAAAGAAAGCAAAGTGGCTGCAACAGCTGATGAGACACGCCCCCATGATACTACTCAGAACCTTGCAGAGAATATGGCACCAGTGATGAATGTGAGTACATCCAGAGAAGTTGATTTGTTGAAGCAGGAATTTTAACAAAGAAGTTATAAATTACATGAATTAGAGGCACAGATTGATCAAGTACTGATGCTAAGGAATATCACAGGGTCACCTTATTTTTTGAAAAAAAATGAACTATATAGAATCTGAGAATAGATTATATACAAAAAGAGCCCCGGGTATATGCCTTACGTACTCAAGTAATATAGTAGAGATTTGTGACATCTTTAGAAAGAATTGGCATATCCTTAGAACTAATAATGCTGTTAATAAAATAATAGGTACAGAACCTACTTTTACTTTTAGGAATACATACTCTCTCAAACGACAGCTATGTTATGGTAAGAAAGAGTTTAAGATGGGAGGACATTTGGGCACATTACCATGCATGAACTGTAATTTCTGTGGATATATCAATAGATTTAACACATTCCAACCTAACACTCTCATACTGAGCAACTTCAACTACCCCTTCATTAACTGGGAAAACTACTCATGCACTAACACACTTGCCCAACGTTTCCTGGAATTCATTAATTCCAGTGCCCTGGACCAGCTCATTCTTAACCCCACTAGGAGTAGCAACATCTTTGACCTAGTCATTACTAACATAGATGACTGTTGCTCTACACCAGTAGTCAACTCCTCCCTGAATATATCCGACCATGAACTAATCACCTTGGAAATCCACATCCCTCCCACCACCACCCCCCCCCCCGGCAAAGGTAACCACCATAAAAAACTTCTCCAAAGCTAACCTTGAGCTCCTAAAAACAGAGATGGCTAATCTCACGGGGCACCCATGTAAATAGAGAATACTTGCAAGACTGCCAAATCATGCACTAATGCACTTTGTGAAGAATGGGTGAAGATAGGTGAAGGCTGCCAGCCTAGCCAGATAGAATTTTGTAGATAATTCTGTTATCTGTAAATATTAATGTAAACCACAGACTTGTTGTCTTAAATGGTAAAAATAGTGTTACATGTGGAAATGAAAAAATTTAACAACAGTGCACTCTACTGACCAAGTAAAGCATGTTGTGACCCTTTGATGTTAAAAATCAGAGCCAATGAGTCTAGAGTGGGGCATCCTGCCTATTGTTTTAAGACCAGAGTTAATGGCCAGAATTTGCATGCATAAATGTCCTTTATTGCTCTGGTTTCTGCCCAGAGGTGAAGAATGTAAATGTAGTTTCTGTTAGCCTGGGAACCTAGGGAAGTGTGAAGAATGATGTAATGGCACCTGATTCTCAAGGAAAGGGGGAATCTGTATACTGGGACAAAGGGTTACTATACAGAGAGTGGACCCCTGAGGGAGGGCTAGAAGGTGAGAGTGTACAGCAGTTGGTAGTGCCTAGAGCCTACCATCTGGCACTTCTAGCCATAGCCCATGTTATTCCCTTTGCAGGTCATATGGGCATAAAACGTACAAAGAGGCATATTATGCAGAACTTCTATTGGCCTGGAATTTCCAGAGATGTAACAGGGTACTGCAGGACCTGTGAGCAGTGCCAAAAGGTAGGCAAGGCAGGAGACAAGGTTAGAGCTCCTTTGATGCCTTTGCCTGTGATTGAGGAGCCATTTCAGAGGGTAGCTGTGAATATTGTGGGTCCTTTGAGTACCCCAAGTTCCACAGGGAAAAAGTATATCCTAGTGGTAGTGGATTATGCTACACGATACCCTGAGGCGGTGGCTTTGTCCTCCATTGAGGCAGAGAAGGTGGCAAATGCGTTGTTAGAGATTTACAGCAGGGTAGGTTTCCCAAACAAAATACTGACTGATAGAGGTGCCAATTTCATGTCAGACCTGCTGGCATGTCTGGGGAAGCCCTATGGGGTGAAGAACATGAAGACGAGTCCCTACCATCCCCAGACTAATGATTTTGTTGAGAGGTTAAACTCTACAATCAAGTCCATGCTACGGGAATTTGCAGATCAGTTTAAGAGGGAGTGGGACAAATATTTGCCCCATCTGTTGTTTGCTTGCAGAGAGGTTCCCCAGGAATCCATAGGTTTTTCACCCTTTGAGTTGCTGTATGGGCATAGGGTGAGGGGACCTCTAGATTTAATTCTAGATGAGTGGGAAGGTGAGTGTGAGTCTCACAAGGAGTCTGTGTGACATACGTCCTGAACCTCAGGACAAGGCTCAGGGAACTCATGGGCGTGGCCCAGGAGAACCTGGCAGAAGCCCAACAACAGAAAAAGGTGTGGTATGACAGGAATTCTTGAACTAGAGAGTATGCTGTGAGGCAGCAGATAATGGTTCTCATTCCTGTCAGACACAACAAGCTGCAAGCAGCTTGGGAGGGACCCTACAAGGTGGTAAGAAAGGCAAGTGATGTTAACTACATGGTGGAACTGCTAGGCAGAAGGCAAGGAAACAAATTGTACCATGTTAACATGATGAAACCTTACCATGATAGGGAGGACCTTGTGCTGAGCATTTGCAGTGGATTGCAGGAGTCTGAGAGACATCTGGGGACAGATCTCCTCAGTGAGGCTCGGGCTGACACCTCAATGGAAGGGGTAGCAATGTCCCAGCAGCTATTTCCTACCCAGGTTTGAGAAATCCGAGCAGTGTTGCAGGAATTTGGGGACATGTTCATGAGGAAACCAGGGTGCACCCACTTGGGGTTGCACCAGGTGGATACAGGACCCCAAAGGCCTATTAGGCAGGCTCCTTATAGAGTGCCTGAGAGAGTCAAACAGACTCTGAAGGAGGAGGTACAGGAGATGTTGGAACTAGGGTTGATTCAAGAGTCCAACAGTCCCTGGGCCTCCCCAGTGGTGCTTGTGCCAAAAAAGGATGGCAGCAACAGGTTCTGTGTGGACTACAGCAAATTAAATAGTCACACAGAGTCAGATGCTTACCCCATGCCTAGGACAGATGAGGCCCTAGAGCAGCTGGATGGGGCTAAGTATCTTACCACCATCGATCTCACCAAGGGTTACTGGCAGGTGCTCTTGACTACCAGTGCTAGAGAGAAGTCAGCCTTTGTGACTCCTTTTGACTTGTATGAGTTCACAAAGATGTCCTTTGCGATGAAGAATGCCCCAGCAACTTTCCATAGGCTGGTAGATCATATCCTAGCAGGAGCAGGAGGGTTTGCCCTTGCTTACCTAGATAATATTGCCATCTACAGCCATTCCTGGCCAGAGCTCCTTCAGCATGTCAGGGAGGTGCTGGGCAGACTACAGAGGGCAGGGTTGACCATTAAGCTGAACAAATGTCAGGTGGGTATGGCAGAGGTCTCTTACCTAGGACATAGAGTGGGGAGTGGTAAGATAAGGCCAGAACCTGACAAAGTGGAAGCCATTCAGGCATGGCCTACACCTGTTATTAAAAACAGGTGAGGGCATTTTTGGGGACAGCAGGGTACTACAGAAAGTTTGTCCCCAGTTATAGTACCATAGCTGCTCCCCTCAAAGACCTGAAAAGGAAGTACAGGCCAGATAATGTAGTGTGGACTCCAGCATGTGAGCAGGCATTCCAGAAGCTTAAAGAAGCTTTGGGAGGACCCACTGTGTTAGCTAGTCCAGATTACAGCAAATAATTTGTTGTGCAGGTGGATGCTTTGAACCATTGGGTGGGGGTTGTACTTTGCCAGATTTCTTCAGAGGGGGAAGATCACTCAGTGGTTTATCTCAGTTGTAGGCTCCAACCCAGGGAGAAATGCTATACAGCTGTAAAAAAAGGAATGTCTAGCCATAGTGTGTGCACTGCAGAAACTTCAGCCTTATCTGTATGGAATGAATTTCACTGTTATGACAGATCACAACCCCCTAACATGGTTAAACAGAGCCAGCCAGCAAAATACCAAGTTGCTAAGATGGAGCCTGGGGTTGCAAGCATATGATATGTCCATGCAGCACAGCAGTGGGATTAGCAATGCCAATGCAGATGGGCTCTCAAGACAAGGAATGGGGTAAGGTACACTCAGATAGACCTAACTCCCTCAAGCAGTGTTTCTAAAGGGTCCCTTGAAAAACTAGCTTGAGTTCTCCAGGAGAGGAGATATGTGAAAACTGGGTGAAGATAGGTGAAGGCTACCAGCCTAGCCAGAGAGAATTTTGGAGATAATTCTGTCATCTGTAAATATTAATGTAAACCACAGGCTTATTGTCTTAAATGGTAAAAATAGTGTTACATGTGGAAATGAAAAAAATGTAACAACAGTGCACTCTACTGACCAAGTAAAGCATGTTGTAACTCTTTGATGTTAAACTCGGGGCCAGTGAGTCTAGAGTGGGGCATCCTGCCTATTGTTTAAGGCCAGAGTTAATGGCCAGAATTTGCATGCATAAATGTCCTTTATTGCTCTGGTCTCTGCCCCGAGGTGAAGAATGTAAATGTAGTTTCTGTTCGCCTGGGAACCCAGGGAAGTGTGAAGAATGATGTAATGTGAACCAGGAAGGTGATTTTAAAAACAGAGAGAATCAGAGAGCATTAAGCATTTTTGTCTTGACCATCCAACTCATCAGCACTGTCTTGCTCTATATGTAAGTTTATCTTAGACTTGTGTCCTCCCTATCATGGTAAGGTTAGACTAAGTGTTTTTCTGTGATATCAGAACTGTACTACTGAATTATTTTAAGTATTTCTCTGTGATCTCTGAACTCTTGACTAGCACTGTGTAGTAAAAAGTATTGTCTTGTGTTTTGACTATTTGTTATTAAATATTTTAAACCCTTCCAACTGTGGCTGTTTTTGTAGAGATAATTTAAGCTCTTTAGAGTACTTGCATGCCTTTGGTAAAATTGTACACAGCCACTTCAATTGCTTTAGCCCTGGGCTATACTGCCAATTGGATAATAATATTGCACAGTAATAACTGGACACTCTTTTAAGGGCCTTTGAGTAGCTGATAAATATTAGCGGGTGGTGGCAGCTGGTACTACCATATAGTCTGGGAAAAAGGGGCACAGCTGGAGGACCTGTGCCAGCCTTCCCCAGGAGTGTCTGTGTGGTTGTATAAACTCTTCTCAAAGTGTGTGTGTGTGTGTGTGTGTGTGTGTGTGTGTGTGTGTGAGTGTGTGTGTGTGTGTGTGTGTGTGTGTGTGTGTGTGTGTGTGTGTGTGTGTGTGTGTGTGTGTGTGTGTGTGTGTGTGTGTGTGTGTGTGAACTACTTGGGCAGGGACATGAAGCACTGGTTGGACAGAGAGGGTGCTGGAGGTTTTAGCTTGCCCACTAGGCTGAGATCTGGACCCTATAGCTGTTCCATTGGGTGGTCTTATTGGGGACCTGGTAGTAAGGGAGTGACCAGCCCCAGACTGATTGTGATCTCAGTGTGCTCTTAAGGGAAATTATGCTTTACTATGTGTTTTTGTTATCCTTTCCTCCTATATGAGATGCCCCTCACTGGTGTTAGTGGTGGGGTTTGAGGCTCCTTGATTGCTGGACCAGGGCACGGGTGTCACACACTGTACGAACACATGCACAAATGCATGGATCTCTCCATACCCAATAGAACCAAGACACTCTCCTTCAAAAAAGGAAGCCAATCTGGTAGTCCTCTGCCATAAACAAATTCTACAACAGAAGGAGGAAACTGATGTGGGATAAGGTGAAGTCCCAAGACTGGAAAAAGTCCCTTATCATCCTCAACAAAAAGTTGAGATCCCTCATCAAATCCTCTAAAGCTAGCTATGAAAACAGAATTGCAGCAGATAGCAAAGACAACCACAAGGCCTTCTATAGTTATGTAAAGAATCTCCACATCAGTATCCTGATTTGTTCTGAGTTACTGCACAATGGTACCTCCTATTCAAAGCCAACAGATATTGCCAATATACTGGCCGACAGATTAATTGCCAACTTTACCCCTTTCTCCCCCCGCAAAGGACGAATCACAATACCAGTAGATTGCCAGGCATCCAGTATTACTGCTGTACAGGTTAAAGCAACACTATCCACGGACAAGAATAAAGCTTCTAAGGGACATAACAATATCCCTGGCTGTGTTCTACATGAACTACAGAGTGAACTGGCACCTCACCTGTGTGTTCTGTTCAATCACATCCTCACCTCAGGCTTTGTCCATGCCGAATGGTGCACTGCTACAGGCATCTCTCTCCACAAAGGAGGAGCGACTACAGGCCCTGGGAACTATTACCCCATTAGCCTGACAAGTCTGATATGCAAAGCTATGGAATGCATCATCATGGACCTAATAAACAAGGATATAGTGAATCTCCAAACTCTGGATCCCACACAGTTTGATTTTGTGAAGGGTAGAGCATGCCTACTCAACTTGGTTGACTTCTTTGAGTCAGTCACCAGAGCTGTGGATGAAAGCAAGGTGATTCATACAGCCTACCTTGATCTGACCATGGCCTTTGATACTATTCTCCACTCAGGAATCATAGAAAAACTCACTAAGCTAGGCATCAACCCCTATATCACTATGTGGGTTGCAAACTAGCTCACAGATAGAATCCACAGTGTGAAAGTAGCTGACTCCAATTCAGACTGCCAACCATTAACGAGTGGAGTCCCACAGGGTTCACTCCTGGTAGTCTCCTATTTGGTATCTACTTCTCTGAAGTCCAGGCCAACATGAAGGGACTCTGGCTGACAAAGTTCACAGACAATTGGAAGTTGGGAGCTATTATTAACTCCCCAAGTGATGTTGACATCCTACATAAAGGCCTCACTGAGACCAATGACTGGTGTCAGAACCATGGCCTTAAGCTCAATGACAAAAAATGTGTTGTCATCCCTTTTGGGAAAAACCTGGTTCCCATGAATTACCACATCGATGGTAGTCCACTGAACACAGAAGGTGTTATAAGAGATCTGGGAACACAGGTTAACAGCAACCACTCTTTTGACCACCACATTGCCACTGTGGTCAGAAAGTCCTTCTATGTGGCACATCTCATTACTAAGGGTTTTGCATCCAGGAAGAAAGAGGTCATTGTCTCCCTCTACTCTTCCCTCATTAGGCCAATCATCAAGTACAATGCCCCAATTGGCATGTACCTCACTAGACACCTTCAACAACTGGAGAGGCCACAAACGTACCTCACAAAGAGGATCTTATGCCTTAAACGCTTGTCCTGTACGGACAGACTCAAAAAAATCTCCAACTATTCTCTGTCCCATATCGCCTACTTGGATGCGATCTCTGCTTGACTTACAAAGCCATGTCTAACTCAGCTCTGTTAGAAATTCTACATCTAAAGAAATCCCAATCCCTCTGCACCACATGCTCCAGCGACCTCAACCTCATTACCACAATCAACAGAACATGCTGGAGGGACACGTTCATAACCCAGAGACTGCACATGCTATGGAATAGACTTCCCATACATGTCAAACAGAGCACCTCACTGGCCCTCTTCAAGAGAAATCTTGATGAGTGTATGGGAAATAGAAAATTCACCCCGGGGATCACTTCAGTGGCTCTGCTCAACAGAGGCACTGGGAAGTAATGTTGGGTGGTACGACGCCAGGATAATCCTATGGGCTAGGCTTGTAAAGGCTCCAGGGACATTAGCCTAGTACACACCTATGAACCTATGAACCTATGAAAACTAGCATCCACTGAAGATATCACATGAAACATGTTTTGTAAAAGTCTGGTTTGCTGCTATGTTACTGCTGGAAACAGCATCAGATATTGCATCTTTACTTAACATAGGTTAACATTTAATCATTCTATTAGTTATAATTTCACTTGCTAATTGCTTCCACCAGTTTCCTTTCATACCCTCTGGCAATAAAAAGTCAACCAAAGCTACTTTTTCCTCTAAAAAAAAGTATTCTCTTGAAGTTAAATTAAAAAATGTCAAAGAGGTTCATAGGTAAGTGCTAGGATAACTGCCCTTGTGGGCCATTTTAAGCCTAGCCAACTTCCCCTTTGTTTGTTGAACTCTGTCAGTTTGTAGTACAAGGGGTAGTCCTGGGATACATTTTCTGTTTCCCATCCATATATCTAGGTCATGTTTGAATATGGACAAGGATGAGCTTTGTTTTATATTTTAAATCCATTCCAGAGCAGCTGTATCCTCTGTGAAATATACCTGTCTCACCAAACCTTACTACTGATATTGCAGAAGAGGTTTTGATCCCTAGACCAAGTATTTCGGATAGCATTTGACTTGCTGATGTGGAATAAATCCATCTGTATTGTGTTGGTGGATGCCTTGCATGCCACACACAGATCACCTCTTAACAGTCGGTAAGATATCAAGTATAGTGACAGGGCTTTGAGTAAGTCCATGTAGTATATGCTGTATAGGCCTTGTGTCCTTTCAGTAAGGTATATCTGTGGATGTTTCAGTTGTTGCATATATCTGGACAGATACATGCCAACGAGGGCAGTACACTCAATGACTGGCCTAATGAGGGCTGAGTAAAGTGGGGCAATGGCATCCCTAGATATAGAAACAATCACTTTGTTTAGAAGTTGTGCAATAGAGAATGACTTTCTTATGACAATGGACACATGCTTGTTGAAAATTAAGTCACTGTCCACATAAGTTCCCAAATCCCAAAAAACTGAGCCAACTCCTATGGGTGTATAGTCAGTGAAGTATTTCCTAGGGGTAGATGACTTCGCAAAGGATATGGTAATGCATTTTTTGGCATTTAGTTTCAGTACATGACTTTGGGACCAGTTATTTATCTGGGACAAATCTTCCTGCTAGATAGGTAAGTCATTTAGGGATTCAATGATTGCTCCTAGATTACAGTCATCTGCAAACTTAGTCAGCCAGAGCCCTTTGGTATTGGCCTTTACTTCAGAGAAGTATATGCCAAACAGGAGAAGTCCCAGCACAGAACCCTGGGGGACTCCACTGATAACTGGTCTCTCTGTGGCAGTAACTTCTCCTATTTTGATTTCCTGTGTCTTATCTGAGAGCCAGTTGGCACTTCAGTGAGTGACATACGGGTTTATTCCTAGTTTATTTAGCCTAAGTGGGGGATTGTGTCAAAAACTTTAGACAGATTGAGTTATGCAGTGTGTTCCATTGTTCGGTGACATTTTCAAAAGGTCCACCAAACTGAGTAAGCATGACCTGCCCTTGACAAATCCAAACTGAGATGGGTCCAGTGTTTGGGCGTTCTTTATGTACTTATTGATTAGTTCCATAAGTCTTTCCATGGCTTTGCATGCTTCTGGTAAAGGTAAGTACCCAGCTACTATTATGTTCTCCTCTGTGTTTCCTGCAAAAAATTTATGAATCCTTCTAGGTCATCATCACTTGAATTTGGTGGTCTATACACTCCAACAAGTGTTGTCACAGTTACACATTCTACAGTTATTAGTATTATCATCAAACATGTAATAATCACTGGTCTCATAATAATCTTTAATCACAATAATAACACTTCCAGCTGATTTTGTTAAAATGTATACCCTGTCAGAATTGGTTTCCAATAATTGTTATTTAACTATGTTTCATAAACAATAATAGCATTAATCTTATATGAACACAGAAAAATGTTCAGTTTAAAAAAAAAACTTTTTTACTAATGCTCCTAGCATTAACAACTAGCACAGCTAAATCAAACGTTGATGTTTGTAAACTGTTAAATCTCTGACCTGGCAGAAATTCTGAATTGTCTTTAATCAAATATAATATATTTCTTCCAAAAAAATATTATCCCTTGTCTTGAGAAGTCGACTCCATCCTATCTAAATAAGTGTGAGCCCAAAATTAGGATAGGATGTTCTACAAGAATTTCCCATTTTAAAATGGGCCACTTTATTCAAATAGATATTTACCTAAAATAAAATAATATTAGATTCCAGATGGTAGGGGTTGGGAGGGTGGCCTAATGGTTAAGGTGTTTGCCTTACAAACACAAGGTGCAGGGTTTGAGTCTCACAAGGATAATTACTAATCTATGAATCTATGAATCAGTGTACCACTGAAAGGGTGATTTATGCACTTAAGTGTACCTGTAATAAATATTATATAGGACAAACCAAACAAATGTTTAAAAAGAGATTATCAGAACACTTAAGAGCTATAAAGCTAGGTAAAATAGAGAGCCCTTTGGCTCAACATTTTAAATTGTACCACAGTGGTAATTCTGTAGATTTACAAGCTACTATTTTAGAACAAATACAGGGAGAAAGGGATAGTGATTATGTTAGAAATTTGTTGTTGTATAAAGAAACACTTTTTATTTTAAAGTATGGTACTTTGATTCCACAGGGTCTAAATACAGACTGCTGTTGGAAATGTGTTATCTAAAAATGTTGGAGCTATATCTTTAAAGCTAATGTAATTTTATATTAATTAATTGGCAACTGTGGGGTATAAATGACAAGGTTTTTTGTAATGAATGTACTCCTTGAAGGCTTATGTGAAGCCAAGGCGCTAGAGTGCTATTTTGTGATTGTGCCACTGTGAATCTTTGCTGCTTTATATTAAAACTTTTTGGTCCATACCTGTATGTTCGTTGTGTTTGGAACTTTGTTTTTTCTGTCGTTTGGAGATTTACCTAAAATATTTTCATTCACTCTGACCTGAATCTCATGTCTATATGTGGTTTATGAAAAGATATCCAAATAAGCTATGTTATTTAATATGGCTTTAAGTTCTTAAAGATAAGATCATTTGTAGCAACATGAGTTAAAACAGCTCTATACGTCCTTACAATAAGACATTCCAAGGCTCTACTCATGTCATATATTTTGTTCCTGGCAAAGTTAACACTATTTAATGCTCATTATCCTCTCTGCAAATGTGAGCATCAGTTCCTTTAATAATTCAGTCTGCAGTTACTAGTATATAATTTCTCTCTAGACCTGATGAACCTCCCATTTATAATTCAGTAATTGTCCAAGTAATACGAGATGAATGGCCAGTGCAAATGGAAAGCTAGTAAAGATATGTAAATCACTTCTGTGAAAAAAGTACTAACTTTCCAATTAATGTACCAGGAAGCTCTCAATAAAAAGTGTTGCCATATCTTTACGTAAACCAAAGTTTATTCCAATAAAACAGGTAAGCATTGTCAAGATGTAGACACACCTCTTCTTCAGACTTTTCTGTTATAAACTTGTTCTACTCCTTTCATACCAATAACAATTAGGTAATAATCCAATCCAATAGCCCCTTACATCATGTTATCTGAGAGCTTCATCATTAAAAGTGCTATTAAAAATTTCTAAAACTGCGAAGCTATGTATATACTTAAAACCATGTTAAAAGGGGAAATATCAGTATCTCTTCATCTAATAAATATATGAACATTCAAAAAACAGAAATAATTCACAGTGAATAAACACAAAATAGAATATTGACATAAGACATATTTCATATCACAGCCAAGAAATATGTATCAACAAATATATATCAACCCTAAAAAAATACATAAATTTAAATATGTGTTATTTGGGTAGGTTCCTATATTTTAAGATAGGTCTCAAGGGTACCTTATCATTAAGTCCCTTGCCCTTGTCAGCCCTCAATCTAGTAATCCATCTGGTTTCTGCACATTCTGTTTCATTAATTATACTCCCCCCCCCCGCCTTTCATTTTCATAGATTTTCTCAATTACTCTTAAAAAAATAGGAACCTACCCAAATAACACATATTTAAATGTATGTATTTTTAGGGTTGATATATATTTGTTGATACATATTTCGTGGCTGTGACATGAAATATGTCTTATGTGGATATTCTAGTTTGTATTTATTCACTGTGAATTATTTCTTTTTTTTTTTTGAATGTTCATATATTTATTAGATGAAGAGATACTGATATTTTTTTTCCCTTTTAATGTGGTTTTAAGTATATATATAGCTTTGGAGTTTTAGAAATTTTTAATAGCACTTTTAATGATGAAGCTCTCAGATAACATAATGCAAGGAGCTAATGGATTGGATTATTACCTAATTGTTCTTGGTATAAAAGGAGTATAGTAAGTTTGTAACAGAAAGGTCTGAAGAAGAGGTGTGTCTAAAGCACTTACCTGTTTTGTTGGAATAAACTTTGGTTTTACGTAAAGATACGGCAACACTTTTTATTGAGAGCTTCCTGGTATATTGGTTGGAAAGTTAGTCCTTTTTTCACAGGTATAATTCAGTAATTTCTTCTCTTTTACTTGTTACAAAAGCACAGTATTCTTCACAATTAGCCTTATTAATCTCACTGTTTCCACTACTTACTTCATCTCTAAACATACATTTCTCATCGGTCTTTGTACTTGCACAGCCTGGGTCATGTTGTCATCTTTAGTATTTCTCCTTTTTTCTTATAGTAATGTTATTACATCCTTCAAAGTTCCATTTTGATTTCTTCATTTTAGCATGATCCTTTTCCTTTCATCCCTGTTGGAGAAATTATATAATTTTGTGTAGACTAAATATTTCCTGATTGAACAATGTTATCATTCCCTGAAATCTGGATATTACATAACAAAGCAGCAGCAATTCATTCTGCTTAGAATATATTTCTTCTCCATGCTCTGAATCTAAAGATAGGTGTATACTTGCATCCAGGATTATACAGTTTACTTCTACGATATCATGTTTAATAGGGATTGAGTGGTCTTTACTAGTAGAGGGCACTTGCTTTCCTAAATGCATTTTATTTACACTTTTACCCAATAATATTTATTTAATCAGCCTAATCATTAGCATATGTAACAACAGTTGCCTAAGTTGAGCCAATTGCACAAATCTACATTAAGACTAGATTTAATATAAAATAATACTAAGCAAATCTTCCAGCTTTCAATATGAGGAATGCAAGTCTCCAAATGTTATCAGGAGTTGCCTTTACATGTACACACCTACAACAAGTCATTAATAGTATACTTATTGAAAGAACCCATTCAAAACTACAAACAATTAAAGTAAATCATTTTAAAAGAAACAAAAAAAATATTGAAATGAGTAAGCCATAATGAGTGAGAAAAGCACGCACTCAACAAGCAAATGAATATTAAATTAATAAGAATAAGCTGACCATGTGCAAAGTGAAGTAATTCATACGGTAGTTATTCTGACCTACAGTACCAATTGTACCAGCCAGACTAAAATGCTGGATGAGCTTTACAACATGCACAGGCATATGCAATAGTATGTACCTACAATTACTGACAGCCATTCCTCATTATACCAGAAAGAAAACAGAGTTAAAGAATAAAATATAAATCAAAATAAACATTCTCCAACCAAACTGTTGCACAGTTAGTCATAAAACAACAGTGACTAGCTTCAGATAAGCTCTGGATTACCCTGTCTACAATCTGAATGAATTCATAGCTGACAAGGCCTACTGACAGGGCTAGAATTTGCCTGTCTGCAATCTATCCCTTCCTTCTAACAGCATTAAAAATCACTGAGGTAAAAATAAAATATAAATCAAAATAAAAATTATCCTACCAAGTTGTTGCACAAAACATAAGAAAAAAAAACAATGGATTGTTTCAGATAACTCCTGGATTGTCCTATTTACATTGCAATCTGAATTAATTTTTAGCTGGCAATGCCATTAGGAGGGTTAGAGTTTGTCTACAATCTATTTCTTTCCTCTAAAGTGTAAAAAGTAGAGGAAAAAATAAAATATAAATTAAAATAAATATTCCTTTGTGAAACAATTACACATAAAATTTCAAAACAACACCTGATGGTTTCGGATAAGCTTTGGACATATTGCTAGTAGTAAAAGGACTAACTGACATGACCATGATATACTGGCATACTACCTTGCTGCCCCTCTGTCCAAGATGGAAAGGTTCCTTACCAAAAAAAAAATAGACTTTCTTACAAGCTGTTCCCACAAGTAGGTATAGTTGCCACAAGTAAAGTTCACAGGGAGAGAGATTGGTTTATGAAACTGGAAGGGCAGGAAAGCTAAACTTATCCCTCTAAAGCAGCTGAAAGTAGGATTCCATAGAGGGACACAGGATTAATCCCGCAGAGGTATGGTTTAACCAATGCCTTAATACCAGAGTATAAACTGATTATGTATACAAATAGATCTATGGGATTGAGATGTTGGATACCTCACCTTATTTTTCGTAGAATATATGCTAAAAGGTCGAAGTGAGCAACAAGCAGTTAAAGTATTTATTAGTCAAACATACACAGAACTGATGGCCCACCACTAAAACATGCCACCAAGTCAGGGAAATTTTGAATTTTTGCATGAAAGTGTTTCTATAAATATTTTTAATCACCACAAAGGTAAAGAAAAATGCTCCTGGCTGTGAATTTGCTTTGCTGGAATTATAAGAAAATGGGGGATGGCTCATGGGAGCACATTTTTGGTCATGAAATATTTAATTGATTCATTTAAAAATGAAGTGGACATTTTATTGGCAGGAGAAGTGCATAAAATGTCTGGGCTTACCATATTAATATTATTAGAATGTGATAAAGCATTACAATATGCAAAGTTGGAATGGTTAGTTTTATTTCTGCTGATGTTAGAAGCTAACAGCTATAACAAAGAATTGGAAATCAAAAGTGTCTCTAACAGTGGATGAAGTTATAGAAGTTATGTATGATTGTTATAAAACAATAATATGAATAGTTACTAAAATGTCATGGGATAAATATGTAGCACAATGTCATGGAGAATGAAGAAAGATATGGTAGAGTGTTAATGTTGGAGTTGGAATGATGAGAGACCATTGTTACTGAATTCCACTGAAGCAACCTTGACATTGCATGTGAATGCAAATATTGGCTTCTTACAATACAAGCATATTTTCTGTCTGTCTCTCTTGTTAGGTAATAGAAATTGTGGATCATTTAAGTGATAGGAAATGTTTAAAACTCTTTTCTGCATTGTATTTCAAATTCATCCATCAAAGCTCCTAATTTTTTTAATAAAGAATACATTTATAATTTATGATAATTAACATGTATGTAATTTAGAACCCACCCCTTCAGATGTTTTTCACATGTTCAAGAGGAAGGCATGATGCAGGGAAATGAGAAAACAGACTATTGAGGACTTTTTATAGTGCAGACTTATGCTCCCCATATGATATGCTTAACTTCTGAAACCGGCACTGGAAAGTTCTGAGCATCACTGTGGATAAAGAAATATTTTATGAGGTTAGCTTACCTCATTTTCCAATCCTTGACCCTGCCATCCTCCGCCCCCTGCTTAGCAGGTCATCCTGGTGATGCACATGGCCTCCTCTTGTACTCTAAAGAGCAATTTATACATGAAACTACTAGCTAAAACAAAGGAAACAAATTAAGCAAACGTTTGAAACTAAAGAAACCCAACAAAGCTAAGCTGGTCTCTCGCAGAACAATTCAGCATATTCCTAAAGAAACAGTATACTCAGTGACTCCCCTGACCCAAAAAAATCAACTAAACTATGTAAGTCATTTTCTAATGTACTAATCTGTAACATTTACCTACTATAGCATTCCTAAGAACTCCTGCACATCACCTAATGACTAACTAGGCACGCCTAACCCACTCCTTTTAGTTAAATACAACACAACTTAAAACCTTCTCTCCTCTACAGAGCTCTCAAGCAAGCAGATAAGCACTGTACTATCTAAAACCCTCCCTAAAAAGCATTTTTTAAAGGATTTTTCTCTTAAAACATATAAAGCATCAACTTAAAGAATTTTCCTGTTCAATAAAGAAAGCTTACAGTTACCTACTTACAGATAGCTTTTCTCATGTGCTAGCTCTGTTTGCCCTCACTATGCTCGGGGTCTCTCTGCTCTCCTACCCTAGACTCATTTCCCACCCACCACCTGCACCTACATTTCTACGCATAGAAACTCCACCCACAACCAACTACCAGCCAGTCAACCAATTTCCCACCTTATTACCCACAACAACTCAAAGTCATCATCTTACAACTGTCTACATCCCCCTAAATCTAAATAAACTTCAAAACTGATTACCCAAGAACATCTAGATGCTCTTCTTCCATTCACACACATTAATGTTTCATACTTCACCCGCGATGCTTCTTTCCTACTTCTGCCTAATGTCATTTCTAATATTCCTCAGCTTAGCTACAACACCAACCAATAAAACAACCACAAACTGTTACACAGTAGCAACCTCCACTACCAACCTACCCCACAAACAATACTACTACTCTAACATCTCGTCTCAGCTATTGCAATACACCCTCCATTACACCTTTACCTCCAAAATAACAACTACTATACCCTTCAAACCTCATTTTATTTCCTTAACTCCAAGCCTCATAACAATATTTGACTCACTGTACAAATATCTAACATCTAAAATATTACATAGTGGAGACATACACCCAAACCCCAGACCAAACACACATGCAAATACCAAAATCCTAAACTTATTTACTATCAATATAAGAAGTATATGCAACAAGATACCCCCCTACATGCATGGATTGAACAAAATAAACCAGACATGCTATCCCTAACAGAAACCTGGCTACACCCTGATATAAAAGATATTGAAATTATACCTGGCAACTTCACCATTTACAGACTAGACAGACCAAATAAGAAAGGTGGGGGATCGCTCTCCTATATCCCTCCATACTCAGCATTACTCCCTACCCAGATAATATACTGACCTTCCATAAAGCTGCGATCTTAATAGCCTCAGTAAACTTTAACAAGATAATAAAAAATCTGTATCATTGTAGTTTACATCCCACCTGGAAATGGACCCTTGCAATCAACCTGCATTTAGCAAACTCTTATCAAACCTGTACTGTGCTAAGACTTAAAAAACTCTTGTCAAAATGTGAAAATGAGGAACTTTTTATATGACAACACATATTAATGCCTTAGAAATAATGAACCCTACTAATGACCATGCTTTTGACTGACCAGCTTAGCCTGCCTACATGATATTTATGTAAAGTCCTAATAAATATTTTTCTTTTTTATTGTACAAAGTGAAATCAACTTGTGAATGTACGTAAAGGAGTAAATGTGCAGTTTTATATATGTAGCCAAATGTATAAATATGGAGTTTTCCTCCCCAGTCTTCCACTGAAAACAGGTTATGTGACCCACTCGGACTATCCTGATAAACAAATGTCAAATAAATAAATCTCGGTTGGAATGGTTGACTTTCCATTTGTGACCTTGGTTACACATGTTTGACTAGGTTCTAGGCAACAGGGAGACTGAAATAGTAGTAGTTAGATACCATCTCAAAGCCCTGAGGGGGGTAGCCACTGCTAGACTGCCTTCTATAA
This sequence comes from Protopterus annectens, assembly GCF_019279795.1. Taxonomy (NCBI): domain Eukaryota; kingdom Metazoa; phylum Chordata; order Ceratodontiformes; family Protopteridae; genus Protopterus; species Protopterus annectens. The sequence continues at coordinate 295,976,971 of NC_056731.1, forward strand.
TGGCGACCACCTGGACAGAGTAGGAAACAGTGCATGGATGAAGACAGTTGTTCTGAACTTCATGCATGGGAGTGTGGGGATGTGAGCTAATGTCAGTGTATGCCTGGCAAGATGGTAGGGCATAGAAATCCTTATGCCCCTACAAAATTAGAATAGTGCTTTATCCATCAACAGAGGAAAGATGTCATAATGCAGCACTGGGGGCTTACTTTTTCTTACGTAAGTTTCCTGTTAAATAGTTGCTGCAAACTGTCAACATATGTCAGATATACTGTATTAACATCACTGTACATAATCGCATGTATTTTTAAAAGTATCTCTAGCTCAATCACATCCCTATGCACTTCTGTAACATAGAGACAACTCCAACCTGATTATTTCTGCTTCCAGGCCTGGAATCATTGGCACACATATGTAGTGTCCTGGATTATCTAGTATCTTTGTGTTCCCCCTCCTGAAACATCCATTCATCTGCTCTCATGCCTTTCCCATCTAGAACACAACAGGTAATCCACTGACAGTCATTGCTGTTCATCAGGCTTCTGTACCTTTGATCCATGCCATTGACATCCTCCTCAGTAGATCCTTTAACATTGTCATTCACATGAAATCATCACTATTTCCACCAACACTGCTGTTCAGCTCCTCCTCAGCTATGTAGTTCTGGATCTCCTCTGTTACATTGTTTAAACTCTTGGGAATTGTACCATCTACTGCATTCTTGACTTATAATTATAATCTGAAAATGTAATATCACCATGTCTAATAGCATGTAACTGCTAGAAGGAAATAGCCTGTCAGTTTAGTGCAGATAATTAAGACAACGAGCTTCTAAAGGGCTTCAGGCTGCATGAATGTGTCTATACACACACACACACACACACACACAAATATATATATATATATATATATATATATATATATATGTATATATATATGTGTATTTATATACATATATATATATATATATATATATATATATATGTGTGTGTGTGTGTGTCTACATTACAATAACAAAATTTCACTTACCTGAAACTCATAACATTGAGAAGAAAAGGCCTACAACACCAGCACACCAATGCCCCAGAGCACTGACTTACCACTCCAGGTAAGTAACCGCTTGGCCATCCTAAACAAAAATGTAAACCGAACAAAACCAAAGACCCTCCTATGTTGGCGGTTGTGCCCCCCACACCCCCCTAACTAAATATACCAACTCCAAGATCGCACTACCATGGGGGAAAGGGGCAAAGTTCAACAGGATGGCCAACCGGTTACTTACCTGGAGTGGAAAGCCAGTATTCTGGGACATCGATGTTGTGCGGTCATCTGACTTTTTGTCTTGGTGTTTTAGCACTCGGGTAAGTAAACATTTTGGTTTCTGATATATATATATATATATATATATATATATATATATATATATATATATATGCATGTATGCATTTGTCTAATACATAAATATATATATATATATATATATATATATATATATATATATATATATATGGGTTCCAGACGTTTGCTTGAATGAGCAAATGACCGAAACCCAAACGGCCGGGCATACTTACATGAAAGTGCTTTTCACCGAAGAAGCACTTTCGCGTAAGTATGCCTTTTGCCGAGGCTGTACTATTGTGTGGGTAAGGGAAACTTCCCTTTTCCCCACTGTACTGTGGTCTCAGAGGGAGAATATTAAAGTAGGGGGGTGTGGTGGGGCACAGACCCCACATGGCTCGCCCCCTACTAAAATGTTAATGTAGTGTTTTTTTTGGGTTTTTTTGTAACATGCTTTAACAAAAGCGCTTTTTCGATAAAAGCGCTTTCGTTAAAGTGTGTTCGGATATTATTTATTCGGACGTTTGCTCATTCAAGCAAACATCCTAGATCCATATATACATATATATATATATATATATATATATATATATATATATATATATATATATATATACACATGTACACGTATGTATGTATGTATGTATTTATTCATTTATGTATGCATATATGTAGGTAGGTATTATTTATTTATGTTTTGCTGACTAGGATATCCACCTGGATTTATGAACATTTTCATTTAAGGCCAAAGGAGGAAATGCTCCAGACATATGAACATGTGACAGCAATATATATTTAGCACAGATTCTGGTTAAAAAGTTGTGTACATCAAAATCAGGAAGACGTATATAAATAAATTTGCTTCAATAATAGCATTAACTTAGTAAATGAAATAATAATAGCACATAAACATTGCTGTGATAATGGGCTTGATTCCTCTGTTTATCAGCAGACAGTGCTCCTGGGTCACTGCAGGAAAAACGCACTTATACTAAGTGGGTATGCTTAAGGCAAGAAGTATGTAAATGGCTGTACTGTTTATAATTGTATCTTTGTAATCCAAATGCAGATCCTTGATTGCTCCAGTTATCATTTGCCAGTCATGCAAACCTTTGCTGGCAACAGCAGACAAGCTTCCTTGTGGCCTCACTATTTTCAACTACTCTTGAAAATATCACTAAAAAGGGGCCCTAGTCCCAGTGAATACTATCAGCTCAAGCAAGTGAAATAACTATCAGGGTAAGCATATTGGAGTGTAATGGAGAAATACAGTTACTGAAGAAATATCTGATGAATATGGCTTGCACAATATGTGGAACAAATATTTATATATATACATTATACATATTTTTTGGGAAAATAAATGTACAGTGTTATGTGAGCTCTTACTAATATGGTCTATACTGTTCTGCACATAAAAATGCATTTGGGCTTATTTTAGTCCATGATACACTCTTTAATCTAATGTTATCTAGTCTAAGCCTACAGACTCTGCAGGCAGGAGCACTTCCTGCAGATGTCCTCTTCTTAAGCAAACATCAATTCAACGTATCAGGGACTATCCATAAAAGTGGATCTTTGTGAAAAGAGACTGATTTTTGAAGTCACTTTAACAAGGGGGCTCCAGAAAGCCTCAAGGCTACTGGAATGTTCTGTGTGGGTTGATAAAAGAGAAAGATAAAAATTTCTTATCAATATACCTACTGCAAAAGCCTGTCTCTCCTGGTGTCTACACTTCTAGTACATATAGTCATATAACTATGATGTTTGATCTGTTCCATAAAGAAAATGTATCTAAATATATATATATATATATATATATATATATATATATATATATATATATATATATATACATATATATAAGTCCCTTTCAGTAAGAATTTACAGCAAAGTGTATTTGGTTTAATTTAGTTACAAGTAATGTCTCCTGTGATTCATTGTATTGAATCACACAGTCAGATAAAGAGTAACTCTTAATATACCCTATAATTCTGTCTGACTGACTACAGCTATATGGAAATAATGCCTGAGGACACCTCTGCATCTTTCTGTTTCTCTCTTGCTTTTTCTCTGATAGATACATTGCTGTCACAATAAATCACTTTCTGGAGTCCTAATAGTAATAAAGACATTTATTAGGTTCATTGACATGAACCAGTCTCTAGCTGAATCCCACTGGTCTTTCATGACTACCTTGGTGAAGTTTTATATACATTGTGTTGCCGTAGAAACGAACTGACAGCTATAATATGACTGTATTCTCATTGCACAAAGAAATGCCAAAGCATTCCATATTGTTATCACCATATTAGTAACAGAAAGGCTTATACATGAATATTTAGGTTGAGTACTGACTAGACAGTAAACTATCAACACTAAGTAAACATAAGCAACAGCATTTTAAAAACAGAGACTTCTCATCATAGATTTGATTAGTCGTTTACCAAGATTTTTTAAGCCATATATGTATGCACTGAAAATACGTTTTCATGGGGTTTCACATACTTTTTGGCTTAAAGAGGACAATTTATGTTATGCTGCTCTGACTTATGTAAAACCAAAGTAAAAGTCATTGTTATATACATGAGCAAAGCCAGTCTTTAACAGTTATATAAGGAATATGTTTTAAGAACATGAAAATCTTGACTATGTTAAGAATCAGAACTGTTCCAGAAATAATAACATTTGCAGTACTATTCATACAAGTTGTTGCATGTTTTCAGATTTCTGGACACCGGTGTACTACGCCACACAATCAGAATGGTATTGCTTTTCACACTCATAGTGCCCCAAATGATCATACCAGTTGCCTAAGCTGACAGCCCAGAAATGAAACATGAGTTAAACGTTTTACCATCGAAGGCCAATAATGTAACATACCATACAGACTGAATAGCTAAGCCCTTTTTTCCAGTTTGACTTATGCAAAGTTAAAGAGCCTGTTATGCCTACACTACAGTTATATGAAAGAGTGGCAACCTTAGGATTTTAATTGCTAGTTTTGTCACATTGCCCCTGGCATTTCTCCCAAAATAAAATGCACACTAACATGGTTTCAAAGAACAGCTTCTTAAATATTTAAAACTCTAGCTTTAAGAGCAAGTTATTAGCACTCATTAAACATTTAAAACTCTTGTATTAGGACCAGGTTATTAGAATATCTAAACATGGCTACTAAGTGTTACTGTTATAGAGATACCACTTAATTATCAAACCAATAAACAAAGCTACAACACTTTTCTTTTGTCCTTTTTTTATGTTCTTTAAGATTGGAGATTTGTTGCTGTTATATTTATCCATCAAATTTAAACCTGTATGAATGCCTTTTCTATTCATTTAATCAATTAATTCTAGCAATGTAACAAATGTAATTTTCTTAGTGTGATGCTTTGTATTAACTATAGTACACTGTATTGCACTGTACTATACTATAGTATGGGGTGTTAAGTATTTAGTAAACGGCATTAAGCAAAATAGAATGATGAGTGGCAACGCATAGGGAGGCACCATAGGGCAAGGAAGGGTGTGAGCCCACACACACACACACACACACACACACACACACACACACACACACACTTTAAATGAAATCCTGGACTGTGTCCTTAGCACCTAGATAATGTTTTATTAAAAAGTATATGGAAGTGAGCAAATATCATCATTAATTACGTGTGTGTGTGTGTGTGTGTGTGTGTGTGTGTGTGTGTGTGTGTGTGTGTGTGTGTGTGTGTGTATGACTGAGTCTATGCATGTATGCATGTGAATGTGCACTAGCACATGTATGTAAGTGCAAGTTTGTTCTCAAATGCATTTGTGTGTGAGTGCAAATGTGCATAAATGTGCCTGTGCCTTGGTGCAAGTTATGAAGTATTGCTATTAAATGTCAGGATTCAGGAATTACGTGCCAGTGCATACTCAACAAATTGAATGATGAATTGTCAAAGATGTGATTTTTTTCTTTTTTATTAATTTTTTTCCAGGTACATGAGAATGCAATGAATGGTTGCCTGGAATAACTGAATCAGTATATACTGGAATACCTAAATGAGGAACCTGAACCTATGCCATTGTCTGTCATGAAAGAGGCCGGCATTCACTGAAATCTTATGATTTACCTGTTACCATCTCCAGCTAGACATTCCATGCATTAAAGCCTGCCCAGACTCACACAGAGGATTATGTTAAAAAGTAGTGAAACCTTTTCTTTGAAAAGAGGAAGAATGTGCTTTCATTTCACTGAAGGCTTGGTAACCTTTCCAGATCTTCCTTTACTAGAAAAATGATACTTAAGACTTCGGATGGCAGACCAGATTCGTATTACATTTAGTACTGTACAACTAAAATACACCAAGTTCCAAGAGTTTAAATTCTAAGTTATTGTAAATAACAAACTCCTTTAGAAAAAGTACAGTTCTACAGGAAGTTTATGGCATAACAGGTTCATAGGTGTGTACTAGGCTAACAGTCACACTCGCCTTTTTAAGCCTAGTCATGCATCCCAAATCTCTGACAATCTCTGACATGTTCTGGTACCCTAGATAAGTGAAAACAGGGGCTTGGATGATGAAACATTTATAATCAGGGACCTGGGAGATGAACTATTTACTGGCAACCCATGTCCATTAGAGACATAGGTGCCAAACCAAGGATGAATTTCCTGTTCCCCATCCAATTGTCCAAATTGCACTTGAATTGGGTTAGGGAGGAACTCTGGTTCATGTGGATGAGGAGCCTGTTCCATAGATGGGGTAGTCTCTGTGTTACATACCTATCTGTCCTGCAGATCCTGATTATATCACAGGCAAGGTTTAAACCTTTAACATGCTTAATTCTGGTGCTGTTTGTTTTGTGGATATGCAAGATATCCATTAGGGTGGGGTTTGACAATGGCCTGTATGCCAGGCAAAGATCTCCCCTCAACAGCCTGTAGGAGACAGAATACAATGATAGGGTCTAGAGATGGTCTGCAAAGGACACATTACTTATGCCCTTTATTCTTTTAGTGAAGAACTTTGTGGATGTTCTAGTTATTGGATGTGCCTGGTTAGGTACATACCAAAGGGGGGAACTGTACTCAATGATAGGCCTAACAAATACAGATAACAGTGGAACAATGACCTACTTGGACCTAGATGCCATACCTTTGTTTATAAGTTGAACAACATAGAATGATTTCCTCACTACTGTAGATATGTGATGGTCAAATGATAGATTACTGTTGATGTGTGTCCCTGATTCCCTGGCTACTTTGTCACCTCTTGGGGTTATGTTGTCAATATGATAGTTACTAGAGGTGGATGACTTCCCGAAGGATACTATTATGCATTTCTTGACATTTAGGTTTAGTCCGTGGCTCTGAAAACAGTTATTTGTCTGTGTCAGCTCTTCCTGGAGAATATTTATGTCAGTAGTGGGTTCTGTCATTGCTACTAATTTGTGATCATCTGCAATTTAGTCAGCCAGAGGCCACTGACATTTGTCTTGACTTCAGAGAAGTAAATGCAAAAAATGAGCAGTATCAGGATCAAACCCTGAGGGACTCTTCTTGTGAATGGCCTCATTGTAGAAGTAGACTCCCCAATTTTAACTTCCTGTGTCCTATCTGTGAGCCAGCTGGCAATCCACCAAGTGACACAATCTTGAATTTGGCAACAATGCCTGTGTTGGGTTTTGTGTCAAATGCATTGGCCAGGTAAAGGTAGGGAGTGTGAACCATTTTGCCCTCACCCATTGCGTTGGAGACCTTCTCAAAAATGTCCACTAGGGTGAGTAGGCATGACCTGTCCTTGATGAAACAAAACTGGGTTGGGTCCAGTGTCTGGAGGTTTCCTATGTCATTGCTGATCACTTCCATGAAAAATTATTTCCATGGCTTTGCATATGAGACTAGTGAGACTTATGGATCTGTAGTTTCCAGGGCTGTAGATGGCCCACCTTGGTGCAGAGGAATGATTGTTGTTATTCTCCGTTCATGAGGCATGGAGCCTGTTTGGAAGCTACAGCTGAATAGCAATCCAGAGGGCCTGATAGGTCATGCTTCATCTTATTTATAAGGCATCCTGGGACATTGTCTGGGCTCATTGATGCAGTGTTCTTGGCCTTAGAGAAAGCATTAAGGACCTGTTCCTTAGTGATAGTATGGTGATTTATATTTGATGGTATTTCCTGAGAGGAGGTTGAGGAGGAGAGAGGGGTAAATCTGGAGCTGAATTTGGTGGCCAATAGGTTTGCTATATCTTCTGGCTCACTATGCTCCATTAACAATGAGCTCCACACACAATTGCATATTGATTTGAAGTTGCAGACATAGCTTAAGAATGCCTTGTGGTTGCCCTTGGCCTGAGAGCCCAAATTTCCCACAAATGTGGGTTTGGTAGACTTTATTTGTTCTCTGAGTAGTTTGTTTAGTTTAATGGGAGGGTTTTTATCCTGCTGGGTGCTACACCTCCTTATTTTTGCTATGATTTTCTTCCTTCTGTTATGTAGCCTATTAATGTTGTGATTCCATCAGGGTGGCTTGTTTTGTGCTTCTCCCTGGTGAGTACATCTGCCTCTATATGGCTATTAACATGCTTGTATAGGGTTTCTCTGAACAGTTCTAGATAGGCAGCAGTGTTCTTAGGGTTTATGGGGTCTTTACATTTTGCCAGGTTATCACTTAATAGTAGGAAGTTAGCCTTTGAGTAGTTCCTAAAAATTTCAGGGTTAGCTTGGGTTTCAGAATTTATTTTTAACTTAAATTAGAACATTTCTGTGGTCTGACCTTACCAGAGTAAACATTACACTAAGAGGTGTGCAGCACTCTCGTATATTAGTAAGGAACAGTTCCAGTATGTTTGAAGGCCTGGGTAGTGTATTGACAATTTGGTTCAGGGAGTTTGTGTTTACAAAATCCAGGAATCTCTGTGCCTGCAAGTTTAGAATCATATATGATCCCCAGTTAATAGTGCAATAATTAAAGTCACCCATGAATATGGTATTGGGTTTAATGGTGAGTGTTCCCAATAAGTTTAAATGCATGTTATGGGTTTGCTTGGTCATAGAGGGGGGACCTATAGCTTGCAACAAAGTGGTATGTAATTTTTCCTATGGTGATTTGAATGTGGGGATTCTCAAGTGCATTGCCCTATTTGACCAGTCTTGAAATATATTTATTTTTTATGTAAATCAAGACATTTCCACATTTAGTCCCTGTCAGCATAGTAGGTGGCCTAAATATGTGGAAGGCATTATAGCCTTGCACTCTCAGTGTGCTGTCTGGCTTTAAACCATCTCTCACTGACCACACAGACATCAGCATTCTCTAGGGTGAGGAGAGTTTATAGAGAGTGGAGTCTTTTGTTTAGACTCCTAGCATTGAGCAGTAGCACCTTTAGAGGTTTTTTTTTTTTTTTTGATTTGCTATGTTGGAAGTACTTTTAGTATGGCATTGTCTAAAAAAGGCAGTATGTTGGAGGACAATGTTTTAACTAATATTTGTAAGCCCAGAGAGAAGAGGTGCAGACCATTCCTGGCAAAGCAGCATGGTCTGTTAACCATCTCTTTCCATGCTGATAAATATTGCACCCCCTTAGAATGACACCAGAAACTAAGCCAATTATTAAAGCCAGTTATCTTCTGTTGGTATTATGGTATCATCACTGGAGAAGGTAAAATGCTGCTTAATGCTAGACATATACCAATATGGGACACATATTTCTCTTTACTCATTCTGGTGAGAGGGACATCAGTGTGTCTCACAATGGAGTGCTCTATGACATTGGATTGTGTGATGCCTTGCTTACAGGCTTAGAAGTAGAGGCTGCATGAGATGTAAATGTATGTGTTGATGTGGGTGCTGTTTTGAAAGAGTGCATTCAGGGATGCTAAGGGTGTTTGTTATGTGTACTTCATCTAGGAGGTCTCTTGGGGTTTAGGAAGGTTGCATTTAAGTAACTCAGCATATGTGAGTCTATGTGTCTGCTTTGAAGTGTGTGTGATGGGTGCAGTGTGTGTACTTACTGGCAACCTTATTGACATTATGAGTGCTTTTATGTGAGAGCTTTTCCTCCAGAGACATTGTGTAAAAACATCTCTCACAAGCCATATCAGTTTGAGAAATAGCTAGTTGTCAGTAAACATGGGACAATTTCTACATCGCCTCAAGATGCCCATACCCACCAACCTGGTAACAGATTTAGTGGGAAAGGTCATATCCATGGCAACAGACCTTTTTTACTGACTAGATGGTTGCAGCTGGAATATAAAGTAATGTCAGGAGTAGCTATCGGGTTTGCAACTTTGGCTTCAGTACTTGTCACTGCATACTAGTTTCCCTGTGCGCAACTAGGTATTGTTGAAACGTCAAGGGTGCTTTTATAGAAAAAAGTCATCTCAAGGTTTCTGTGTCTATGCAGGGCACTGCCAAACACTTTTGGGGAAATTAATAAGTAGACCTTGATGATTTATGGATGAAATATTTAGGGAGATATTCTGAAGTTAGGTTAGATAGCAACTAATCAAGCAGCACTTACTGAAGAGAAAGCATTAACATTGTCAAGAATGTGAAAAGAGGGGATTCACCTGATTGGCTACTGCCTGGCTACTACCAGTGCTGGTCTCATCACAGCTTCATGCTACTGGTATACAATGATCCTTTGCTTCTTCTCTCACCAGAAGCAAAAGAGTAGCACCAATCCCAAGATGAGAAGCAGGCCACAGGCTCTTTGGTAATCAACAGTCTTGTCCAAGATGATGCAAGAGTCTGTAGGCTTGTTATAGGCTTTTCCTGGTAGATGCTTTGAACAGCAACCAGACCAATCAGGAAAATCCAACAAAGGCACTCACTGCCCAACTAGAAACAGTCAGAAATCAATGCACTCTGCACCTTCTCTCAGCAGGAGCAAAATATAAACACAAATTCCAAGCTGGTACCTCTGAAGCAGTTATCAGGCTTTCTGGTGATCAGCAGTCTCCAGTGGGAGGTTGGCATAATGGTTAAGGTGTTTACCTTACATGTATAAGGTGCAGGGTTTGATTCTCACATGGAGTAATTGGCTAGGCTGAAAATGGCTCACAAGGGCAGTTAGCCTAGTACTAATCTATGAACCTATGAACCTATGAATTAATGTCCCTATGCTCCTTCTCTCACCAAGATCAAAACAGAAGCACTAATCCTAAGATGACTACATAAGTATGTGCTTGTTTGTGTGCACTTGTGTATGGGTGTGTGTGTGCATGTGAGCATGCATGTAAGCTTACCTGCATGTGTGTGTGCATAACATGCATATGTGTGAGTGTGTGCATAACATGCATATGTGTGTGTATGTATGCATATGTGTGAGTGTGTGCATGCGTTCATGTGTGTGTGTGTGTGTGTGTGTGTGTGTGTGTGTGTGTGTGTGTGTGTGTGTGTGTACTTGTGTGTGTGTGTGTGTGTGTGTGTGTGTGTGTGTGTGTGTGTGTGTGTGTGTGTGTGTGTGTGTGTGTGTGTGTGTGTGTGTGTGTGTGTGTGTGTGTGTATGTGTGTGTGTGTGTGTGTGTGTGTGTGTGTGTGTGTGTGTGTGTGTGTGTGTGTGTGTGTGTGTGTGTGTGTGTGCATATGTGCATATGTGGTGGGGGGTTGCTGGAAGACAGACTCAGTAATAGTTACAATACTGGAAATCAGTATAATGAACAAGTCAGGTCATGTATGGAAGATGAGTGGCCATTCTATTCATGCCCAAGAAAGCTGCCTGTACCAGGGGTTTCATGGGAACTACCATGGCTCTGTCTAGATTCAGGCATGCTATATGACTGTGAGCAGTGTCTAATACTAGACATGCCAGTGCCATGAGTGCCATTACTTGAGGGATACCCTATCTTGCCTGTAGATACCCCCACACCTGATGCCACTGTGAAGTGCTAGTGCTGCATGACTATGACTTTGGCCATACATTTCATTAATGACTGCAGGCATTCAGGGATTGGGTGTGTGAACCTTGCCTGCCACATGGCATGCGAGCCTGAGGGGAACTGTCTTGTCCCAGTATGTGACTGATTCTATAAAAAATTTCACAGATACAGGACATGCACTCCTGGAGGTCATCTTGCATGTTGTACAGAACCCATATCATCTCTGCAAAGTCCAAGATAGTATGATAGAGCTGCACATACAAATACCAAACTACACAGCTGGTTTGGGAGAAGAGTGGTACTCATGCCTTCACATATACCTTCAACATATACCAGTATGCACACCCATACTGTCACTCTCCCACCCTATGAAGTTTTGGCAGACATTAATGGCTGGGCCACAAAGGGTGTCACACTGTCCTGACCACAAGTCTGCTCACTAACCTGTCCTACCTATGTGGTGGGCATCTCTTGGGTGTTCACAAACACAAAGGCTGTGTCCATAGTCTGGTAGAGGATCTTGTGATGATGCTCCTTGTGTCCAAAACAGATACTCTCCCCTCTCACCATGCTAGCTGTTCACTGCTATTATCATCAGAGTCAGATGATTCTTCAACAACAGGTGGTGGAAGTTCCATGGTGGGAATGCCATAAAGAGAATCTCCTCTGAAGACAGCAAAGCACAAAGCCCAGAATAAGTATAACCAATCACCACTACCTTTCTTTCAATGCATATTTAACAATACAGTGTTTACTAGCAGTACTGGATAATATACCTATAGAGGCTGTATCCCTGATATAACTGTAGTACCTGCACCACACAATGCCATTGACATGTTCAGTAATAAAGGAAACAATCACAATTAATCATGGCATAATAAAGGAGTAGCAATACCCACCTGAATCATCTCCAACAGATATGCTTAGGGCATGCTGCAGCTCAGCAAAACTCTCATGCCCACCTTATTAATGTGTGCTAACCCTAACTTTAACATGCAGTTAAATCCCTTTCCATAACACTGTCACTATTCAGACAAATTTAAGTTGAATATGTGGTTGTGTTATGGGCAGGACATCGGAAAAGAAATTTTGCTTCCTTTTTAAATGTAATGAGTTACACTGTTTAATGTTGTCAATATAATGAATGGTCGACATACTTTTATTGTTTTTTGTGTCAATCATTTAACCTATCAGCCATTTATTATATAATATTTGAGTGATATATAAAAATTACATACATGCTACAAGATTATAGAACTTGACTGTTTTTTTACTTCTGGCTTAACTACTATTCATGAAACTTATAACGTGCACAAAATATTTATGTACTGCACACCAGAACTCCAAATATTCTATATCTACAGAAATTTGTGCAAAGTGTATGCTATGTGTGTGTATGTGTGTGTGTGTGTGTGTGTGTGTGTGTGTGTGTGTGTGTGTGTGTGTGTGTGTGTGCCTGTGTTTGTGTAAATATCATCATTTCTAAACCACTTGCCCTGGTGAGGATCACAGTGGTAGTAAATCAGGATAAATCAAAATGTTCTAGCTCCATCAACAATCTCCTGTTTGTCTTGTGAATTACCTAAGCATTCCTAGGCAAGGTAAAAGACATAATTCCTCCAACATGTCCTGGGTCTGCCCTGACACTTCTTTCTGGCTCACTGCCTGTTACACCTCCAATGGGAGACATGCTAATGGTATCACCACAAGGTGCCATTACCATTTCTACTAAATCTTCCCAATACAAAGTAGCAACTGCTGTACATAATTTCTGCACATGCAGCTATGATCACATCATTGTCGTTATCCAAAGTTCATTGCTTATGAGCATAGGTGAAGATGGAGGAAGTAGTTCCCTCCTGGGCACACGACCTCACTGTAGGGAAGGGGCCTTCTGTTTTTGAGACTGCAGTAATGTCATGAGAGACATAAATCCCTCCTAGGCATTTGACCATATTGTGGACATAGGGCCTCCTTACCTTGAGATTCTATTAAAAGCCATCCTTGGTAAATTATTCTGAGAGGCCAGGGAGATAGTAATTCAGATCACCTCCAAGCCAAAATGGTTTACTTAAGGAATCTGAGCACCTGACATAAAACAGAGATCCCATGGCTTATTCCTGAAGATGGGACTAGCGATGTTGCTTGCTTGTGAGTGGCTGGTGTCTAGGTGATCCATATTCCTTTGTTGTTCTCATCCTAAAAACTTTCTAGACTCACCCCACCTTTTAGACTATGAAAAGGAGGTCTCATCAGCTGCATCGCAATGAAGTGACAAACTGGAGCAGGATGATATAAGATGAAATAGGTCAAGGCAATAAAAGTTGGCTCTTTGAATGTGAAATGGCACATTACTGATGGTAAAGAAGCCAAAGGTTGTGTAGGAGGTTAGAAAGTAATACCTAGATTTAGCTGACCTTACCAGTATGCAAACTACTGGTTTTAGAATTAGAATTGTCAAGTGGGCATTATCTTCGCCCAGCTCTAAAGATGACCTTGAGATGAGGCCTTATGCAGGTGAGGGATACTCACAGGCTTCTAGCTAGGTATCTTTTCAGTTGGAATGTATGCCAGTAAATGAGAGTCAACTCAATGTGACTACAGTTGTAGAAATGAAAACCTTGTTTGCTCATGTAGAGCTAAAATCTGTTTAGAATATTTAGACTATTCTGCCCTCTTAGAGACCATGGGTGCATTGCACAGTAGGGTACTATCAACATATTCTATAATTCTCCTGGGTGGCTTCAATGCATAATTGGAGAATGAAGTGGTTACCTAGAAATGGCACAAATGAGAAGAATGATTTACCTGAGCCATATCAAGGTGATAAATGTATTTATTTATTGACATTTGTTAACCGGGTTTGTCCAACTGGGCTTGTGGCCCATTTTCAGTGGAGACCCGAGGAGAAAATCTCCAGTAGTACATTTTAAACAAGTACAATTTTAAATAATATTGATATAATAGCAGTTATAGAAAAAAGATTCACATATGTTGGGTTACATGCATAAAGTTAAAGTTGCATTAAAAAGAAGCTAAGTAACAATTTTATATTGATATAGTTCAATAGGTCAATAATAAAAAAATGTGTTTGTATGAAATTATGCAAATGCACAGTAGACACATTGGAGAGAAAGGTGTCTTGAGGTACTAAGTATGGTCCTTTTGAGGGTACATAAAGGGAAGGAATACTAGGTAGGGTCATGGCAAGGGCAGGTTCTGTAATTGAGAAAATAAGCTTTTAGTTCATTTTTAAAGTGTGAGGTGTGGGAGATTGAACGTAAGTCAAGGGGAAGTTTGTTCCAAGCATGGACAAGGGAGTGTTTGTAGAGTAGTTTGCCTATTGACCTTTTTGGGTGGTAGATATCAAGTAATTGTCGGTTAGAAGTACGGAGGGTCCGGGATGGGATGTAGATGGAGACTAAGGAAGATAGAGATGGACAGAAGGAGGGTTTATAAAGAATAGAGTGTAGCATATGAAACTGATAAGATAACAGAAACTGGGGAAGTTCAAGCCATTGAAGAGAGTTTAAAGAAATGCAGTGGTGTGAGTTGCATGGGGAGTTAGTAATGAATCTGGCTATTTTATGGTAAGTCTGTTGCAGTTTGTTTACAGTGGAGGCCTGGATATTGGTAAGAACTGGGGTGGCGTATAAGAGGGAGGGGAGGAGGAGTGCCTGATTGTTTGTAGATTTCTGTGCTGTTCACTATCATAGGTTCATAGTTCATAGGTAGGTACTAGGCTATCTGCCCGAGGGCATTTTTAAGCCTAGCCAGAGTGTGTCGGCTTTTGCTGCCCCATTGATTAATTAACTGAGCCTCTGTCAAGCAGAGCCAATGAAGTGATACCCGGGGTGTATTTTCTGTTACTCATCCACTTGTCAAGGCTTCTCTTGAAGAGTGTTAGTGAGGGGCTCTGCCTAATGTAGTTAGGAATTTTGTTCCAAAGCATGGGGAGTCTCTGTGACAGGACTCTATCCCTCCAACATGTTCTATTTATTGTTGTGGCGAGGTTTAGCTCACTAGAGCGTGTGGCTCGCGGTGACTTGGATTTCTTTATGTGGAGCATGTCCATCAATTCTGAGTTGGACATGGCTTTGTAAGTCAAGCAGAGATCACCTCTGAGTAAGCGATATGCCACTGAGTACAGCTGCCCATAATAAATGCCATGTATGAACACAAAGATGCTTATAATGTAATTCATAACAGAGCACCTTAGGCCAGTCAAAACTATTAAATGTATAGTCTTGCCATAACATTTGAGACCATATATTCTGGCAATTCAAATGAAAAGATGTATTGAGTTGTCATCTCATCACCATTTAGAGTTGAGTTGAATCAGAAGACTGAATGAGTACTGACCTAGAAAACTAGAAATGTAGGAAGTATATCCTGAGAATGCCTATATTGATGGTTCTGTGTTGGGAAGATGTCAACTCCCAGCCCCAGAAGAACTTCTCCCTTAAAGCCCTGACTGTGATCCATATGATCTAAGATGAAATGTAGGTCCACTAGAAGAGATTGTAAGGAAGGAAGAGGAGTGATGGGAAAGAGCCTGTTCAAGTCTTTCTGGAAAGAAGAGGAGAAGTATGTTCCTCAGAGGGTGTGTATTCTGTCACTTTCCTTGTGGAGATCAGAGGACTTAATATGAAGCATCTGCTTCTAAGTGGGGGCCAGGCTAGCTGTGGGCTTTGTTACTCATGGAAGTGAGTGACAGCCTTGTGCTTTACCCACTGTGTGTCCACACCTTAAGAATAATTTGTTATAAGTGATAAAAAGGACTAAGCAATAACCCTCTGAAGTGCTACCTGAATGATGACTCCACTGTGAATGAGCTCTCAGATGGAAGTGCATTGCATGGAAACACAGTTGGTCAGCAGACATGAATGAGTGAACAGTGAAGAAAACAATACCTGTAGAAGTTCAGGGCATGAATTCCAAAAGGTTCTTGTTCAAACTCTCAATGGCTGAAGCCGTAGCATGGAACTCTGGTCAAAAGGTGGTTAGTGCTTGCCACAGTGGTAAACCTAAGACCCTCTGCTAGACACCAGCAGTAAAGGAGGCTATCAGAAGTGGATGAGATCTGTCCGGAAATGCTGGCTGTACTAGACATTGGGAGGTGGTGTCTTGGTCAGCATTACTAGGGAAGAAATTAAACTAATAAAGAAAAACAAATTCTCATGGTTGCCTGCATGACAGTCTCATTGCTTTCAGGTCTCAACTTGTTAAGAAGGAAGTGGGGGGAGTAAGATGGATTGCAGAATGGCAAACATGGAGCCAGTAAAAATATCCTTCCCATAAAAGCAAACATGTTGGAGAAGTTCCATGCACTAGCAGATTTGTGTCAACTAGTGGGGAATTTGCCATCCTGCTACAGGGCAGAGAATCTCTAAAATTGCATCTGTCCTAGTGGAAAAGGTCACATGGGCTATATATCTAGGGCAGGAAGTTGTATAATGTCTGCTGCAGTGGAAGATAACAGAATAGTAAATAAAATGGCAGATACATTTATGAAAACTTGTGAGACTGTACTTATTTAGACCTCAAAGAGTATTAACTAAAGGAGTGCTGCTCATATCACATGTATACAGATTGCTTCAATATGTCACTTGTATATAACTTCCATGCTTCAAAGTGAGTCATTTCATGTGAGAAAATTGACTGCTTGCAACCAAGAACATGGGAATCCTTTAGTGTGCTAAATCTTGCAGTTTACCATTGTTTTATCTATCATAACACAAACAAAGATGGAAAGTAACGCAACCTTAAAGTGCTGGGAAACCACTTGTTAAAACAAGAAACATATGAGGCTATTGTGTGGCTAAGGTTGGGATAAAACTGAATGTCCTTTGCACAAAGTGCAAGCTATAAATCCAGACAGCTTTACCAAACTTATGGGATGATGTTAGAACTGTGTTCCTGGAATTCTAATAGGGTACAGAGTGAGGCTAATTCAAGAAAATGGCCATCATGCAGAAAAAATATCATTTCAGTGATAAAGAATTTGTTATTGGAGCATGACCTCTTGTTGTACTCATTCACTTAAGCACATACATACCATAATCTTCAGAAAGAAAAGATGATGATATTTCAAATTAAGCAGGCTTTTCAAGTTATATGGGTCAGAGCATGCCAGTTCATGGGTGATAAGTCACAACCAGTTTAGAAAGGAAAGAAGAAAAAAGAGGAGTGAATTGTAAGGAACATATGGGCATCATGGGGAGGAAAATCATTCAGGCAGCAGATGATCATCTGTTCCCAAGGCAAATAGAAGATGATAGCTTATGGATGAACTGGGATGATGGATATGGTATGTATATGCTATGGGGCAGGGGTAGTGAAAGGGTAATACATTTCAGAATAACACCAGTGAATATATAGAACTCCTTCACATACCCAAGGAAGGTATTCAAGTGACCTCTTACATTTACCTGGCTAACATTCTTATATTTCTCTAAATGTTTGCATTATTCACTGGATTGGATTGACAATGAACAATCGTGAAAGTCACCCAGTCCAGGTTGTCTTATCCTTGCCTTCCTTTATTTAAGACTTAGACTGACATATATAATAAAGGAAATTATGAAGAAGTTGTGTCACCCAAAATATCCTTTACTATATATCACTGACTGATTCCAATATGTAGAATTAAGTGTGTACGTCAGAAAAAAAACCAGGTTTGCTTACATTTGATCACTTACTGTTGGTAAGTTAACCTCCAATATGTGTCCTTATTGGAAATTCTCTCTCTAACATTGCTGGTAAGTGGATAGATTATATTCACCTGTTCTGTCATTGGGGAAAGCAAAAAATTTATAAAATTACCACTGAATTTTTGTGAAACATATGTCCACATACTTCATGGGTATTTTGGGTCTGCTTTTAAAGAATGAGGAACTGTTCACAGAAGGTAAAATTCTGTTCCTTCAAGCAGCTTGCGGCTATTGAATTCTGCATTTTGCAGAAAAACTTAAATGCTGCATTGGTGATCACTGCTCAGTCATGCTAATAAGCTAATAAGCTCTTTTATACCAACAAGTGCTCCAGTGAGTCCATAATGGTCAAGGATGCAAAAGTTTTTGACTTTTCCTTTTGTAGGGTGGTAGTAGTCCAAACTACAAATAAATGAAACGAGCAGAAAATATTTTTGTATGAGTTTGGATAGTTGTAACATAAGTAGGTTAATAGCAAAATAGATCTTTAGATGGATGCTTGTAAAGGATTAAGTATTAAATTATTGAAAATCAACATATAATTGGTTTGAAAAGTAATATAAATTTGGGGATAAACAAAAATGTTCAGTACTCTATTACACTGTTAGGATAATGAGTGCATTGTAGTAAAGAAATATAAAAAATTTCAAAAGGGGGGGTCTTTTTCATCTTCTCCTAATCATGCAATTGCATGTTAAAATGCAGCACATTATAAAGCAAAATCTGACATTGCAAGACATTGACAACATCAAGTCAAGTTTACAAACTTAATATTGTAAGCTACAACTACAAAGGATGCCTAAAATAATAATGTAACCATAAACATTTTTTTTCTCTCCATTGATTTTCATTTTAATTAGCTGTTCATGTTATTACAAAATCTAATATATGTGTTCTAAAATAGACAGAGGAAAACTGAGAAGGGCAAACTGCAAAATCAGACCCTTGTGGAACTTATGTTTTAAATCCTTTTAGAGCAGAGAAAACAATGTCAGCCTTAAGCGTGGATGTGCAATTTATGTGGTAGTTGGTGTACCATGAAACTAACCTTTTCCCACTAATCACTAAGAATTTGGTAACCAAGAGAGTCAAATGGCATTTTCAGGTCAACATAAACCATTTAGCAAGGAGATCATTACTATTTTGGAAATATTTCATTCAGTTTGAGAAGAGAGTTTAAAATGATATGCCCTTTCCAGAAGCTATGGTATTGTTGAAGGAGGGTGCCATGTTTCAGATGTTTTTACAGATCTAGATTATATCTCAACTTCTCCATCAAGTCTGAGACATCTGTTTGAAAGCAAATATACTGAAAATAGCAGAAAATAGCAAACCTCAGTCCATTGTCAAAATGAATCAGTTAAAACCTAACTCATCAAAGACACATTCTTTAAAAATATGCACAGTACAGCAATAGATATAATTATCAACTGCATTGCTTGTGAAATCCAATGCCACACACATCTCACATGCAGACCACAACATTCATATACCCTACAACTCTCTCCTTAATCTAAAATCAAATCATAGCCCTAATCCAAATCTAAAAGCTAAGGCTACTCCTACCCCAGCACTAAAACTAACCCTAAACCTAACTCTAGCCTTGAGCCCATTCAAGCTTAAACCTAACCCTAAATGTAAGCATAACTCTGTCCTTAAACCGAATTAATCCTATTGGTAGCTAAAACAAAAACCTTAGTACTAGCCCCAATCCAAATCCAGTGCGAGCCCTAAAATCTGTGACATCAAGTTCTGCAGCAACCAGACCTGATAAAATAGTATCCCCTTAAAGGCAACATTATCACAAAGCAATTGCATTCAAAATAACTCAGTCAGACTCCTCTTAACTAATTTACCAGTGAAAGAATAGACCAACTCCTTCTCTAAAATCTATACTAGGACTAATAATGTAAAAAAAAGGTAGTGATCACTCAAAACCTTGTGCTGTTAGTTTTTGTAGGGAATAATGCTGTCATGTTTGCAGGTAGCTCTGATTATGCAATTTGCAGTGAAAGGTTGAGATATAGCTAAGAGACTCAACAATACAGACAGTACCCATTTTGACAGCCTTATAATCAGTACACTCACTATTACTCTTCCTATTGTCAAGGAATTATAATAGTAATTTTCTGATGTCTGTAGCTGTGACTGTATACAATAAAAATGTCAGGCTGTAATTAGAGGACATATTTGAGGTATTTCTGTCAGAACTGCCATATTCAGTCAGCAAACCATTCAGAGATAATACCTGCAACCATGTGAGGAAATAAGCAAGAAGGTCATTTGCAATATCATGTTGTCTGACCAATGCAATTCTAGGAAGTTATATATGGGACTAAGGACTGTTTAATAGCTGCAATGAGTAGCTTTGACTTAAGGTAGCATATTTAGACTGGCTGGCTTACCCTCATTGATTGAGTTTGAGAGAGATGGCTTTAGAAAGTTTGACTTCACTGTTACAGACATGCTTTCACACCTGAAATAGTGCCTGCATATTAGGCAAGCCTCTATTTTTCCACCATGTCCATCTGCTGTCTTTTAATTTAAATCTAGGATTGATAAAAGGAGTTACCCATGGTGCACCATTTCCAATTACTCCTATTAATCACATAGAAAAACTGGCATGGGATGCTTAAGAGGATAATTGCAAAATGCTTCACAATGTCAGCATCTTTTGACAAAGCTTAGGCGACTAGTTCTGAATGAAAAGGCCTTCTTATAACTGAAGATCTTTTTCAACAAGGATGTGCTGGGCAGTAGTCAATCTAACACATGTTTTGGCTCTTTTACATGTCCACTCAAAGATACGGGGCAATGATCATGAAGACCTTTTAGGACATACTAACATCAGTACATCAGCCTGGATGTTGATGACCACCCACTCTGGCAACACATGGTTATCATTGCTGTAAATGGGCAGAGTAAAGGAAATTGTCAATTTCTAGAGTCCTGACTCACTAAGTCTATTATTAACCAGTTTGTGAAGCTCTTCTCTACAGTTTAAGTAAAAGTCTTCTCAAGAACCATATGCTGCTTTATATGTCGACTATCAAAGATTTTATCCAGTATGACAAGCAAGGCAGGAGGTGGAATGTACACTGAACCAAAGCAGATTTCAATGTACCCCCAGAGTGAGTTTGGATAATCACGCAGTTAAAGCAGAATCAGTACAATGAAATAAAAAAGTTCTGCGGTGGAATTCATCAACTAGATTGACTTAGTTCATGACTGGGCAGCTACAATTGTTGCAGTGAAAATCTAGACCTATAATGTTTTAACCCTACATGTCATGTGGTAAGTGTCTTCTCAAGGCTTTGACATTTTTCAATACATTGATTGAAAAGTGTGACATAGCCAATTCTCTGTATCTCCTGTTGAGTAACCACAGGGCTATGTGACAATGCTGCTGCCTTACATCACTTAATTCTCCATCTGAGGTGCCTTGTCTATGGAGTTTGTATACCCATCATGTATTCTTGTGGGTGCTACAGCTTCCTCCTCAGTCCCAAATACATGCCTACACTTAATCTGTGTGGTTCTAAATTGCCCATACATTTATCTCTGCTTTGTAGGCACAAAGGGGTACATTTTTCTAAGGATTAGCATCCTTTATAGGATTTGTTTCTCTACCTTGTTTATGTTGACTACCAGGATACGTTGCAGACATCTTGTGACCCTGAATACAAAAATGCAGGTATTGGAAAATGAATCAATGAATGAGTATGAGAGCTGATATTTTTCATATGCAGACAAAAATTACTTTTGACTATCCACAAACAGTAAATGCACACGACAACTCTGAAATCACACTTAGTATGAATGCTCAGCATAATCTCATGTAATTTATATGATACAATATGGTCGTAAGTCCTAAAATGAGCATGCAGAAAATCTGCTTAACAGATACTGACAAGGCCAGAATAATGACCTGTCAGTCAGTTTGGAAAAAAACATTTCATATGCATGTAAATTTGCAGTGTTTATACTGATATTTAACAAATCAATATTTATGTACATCAGTCACCTCATGGATGATACAGATACCATTTTTCAGATTCAGATAAAACGATCTGTTAAATTCCCAGCTAATGATTGTATACACTGACTGTAAAGTCACTTTCCTGCCTAAACCTGAATACTGGCAGTATGCATTTAAAGGGACAGGACACTTGCAATACCACAGTCAAAGTCATAGTCAGGCGTATTGCCAATTCCCAAAATATGATGGTTCATTTCTTTTAGTGAAGGAGTCCATGTAGCTCTGGACATTTTCAACATTATAACTTAGTGTATTACAGCTCTGTCATTTACTGCATGCACTCAGAACTGGATTCTTATGTCTCCCAAATACATTCGCTTCTCATGGGATACTGTAATCTTTAAAGCCTCTCAAGTCCTGCACATGATGTGGACTCAAATAGTAATGTATTTTTACAGGTCACCAAAACAATACTGAAAATAAAAATATGTAACAATGCTTCATTTGCTAACTATAAGTTCTGATTTACTGTTGTTCCAAGGAATACATGACTATACTTTAAGTTAAGCTGTTCTTGTATGCCATCTTAGATGCAACTATGTGCTCCATTTTGACAATTCATTCTTGGAAAATGTCTGTATCCCTGCTGCTTTCAGTCATTGACTGTCATATGTTTTTTCCTGAATACTATCTCCAGTGCTATCCAAAATCTCAGTATTTAAAAACTATGTTCTTACTGTTTCAGTTTTGTAATATACTCTTCTGCTAGACATTTTTCATAGTGATCTGTTTTGAAGCCATGCTGAATGCAGTCTATCTTATCTGTGAAAAGACTACTAAAGTTCTGTATAAAATACGCTTTAAACACTAGATGTTCCTGAGAGCAAAATAAACCACTGTATTTGGTTAAGTAACATGCAGAGATGTAGAAAAAGAGCAGTGGTGTGTGAAAAATAAAATGCCATAGGCAGAATTACCTCACTTCTGAACACTACCTCAGACAATTTTTGACAGCTTCTGCATCACTTAGAACTGCAGGACAGCTACACATTGGAGTATGCTAGGATATAACTCAGTACTTTTTCATTTTACATACGGTTCACACAAGAAGAAGGATGTTTGATGGCAGTCCCTTTTTTCATTATACATCTATGTGACATCTGTTTCCTGGCAAGCTGTGTTACACAGTCTGTGAGTTGATGAAGTACAGAACTAGGGAACCGACTTGTATGAAGAATTCTTCCAGCTAGACAGAGATATCACACATTTGCTTCCATCACTTCAACAAGAATATTTAACAGAGAGTGTCTACTTGAAACACATTATCTGTTTTACCAAAAGCTAGAATTTGGAAGTGTTTTCCGACATTTTTACAGTCGCTGTCTTCACAGCATGTGGTTAATTACTACTAAAAATGAAGAAGAACAAAATGTTTAAAAAAATGATGTACTTAACCTGTACACTCACCATCATTGCAGCTATACTATGTCTTATTAAGTGTGCGTTGTTTAAGTTTAGGATAAAATTGTAATGTGCCATGTTGAACTTTAGGCATTGTCAAGAGGAAATGAACCATCAGTGTTTCCTATAGCAAATGTTTCTTGGAATCAGTGATAAAGATAAGCAGCTATATGCTAACGGTATAATCAAGGAATGCTTTTATTATCGGTATATATTTTTTGGAAACTCTGTTGTGTGAAGCTTTATAAAACTCACTGCATTACTTTACTCCATGGTATAGCCTATATTCATCTGTCTATAATTTAGACATCTGTATTGATTGATTGAGCTTCAGTTGTGGCTACAGAGTTACAAAAATAAGGAGTAACAGAGGTCTCCTGTCTGACCTAAAGCTTTAATAAGATTGCGTGCTAGATGGCTAGCAGTTGACACAAAATGAACCCTAGGGAAATAGAAGCTAGACATTTATATTAAGAGGATGGCACGAGGTTTCCTATGAATATCTTAGAAACTGGGATGAAACAGGCAACCAGAGGAGGTCAGAAATGTAAGAGGGAGCTCTCCACTAATGGCATCAAAAATCAATATCAAACCCAAGAAGCAGCGAGTGTTCATTTTTCTGATTGCTACTTAAATCACCTTAAAATAGCTACAGTGTCATAAGGCCCTCTACCCATGTGCTGAAGCAGACAGCAAAATTCTGCTTCTCACAAATACAGTGAGTCATTTTCTGGGACGAGTTCATTTAGAGCACATAACAGCCATCACATATCAAACTGCAGGTCATTTTTGTTTTTAACTAAATCAATGATGAGAGCTTGCTGTAACTGTCTGCTGGTTTGTAGCTAATATATTTCCATAGAGACAGAGACCAGAACTTGCATTTGAACTCTCATCTTCTCTGAGAATGATGCTGTTTTAGATTGCTCATTGCTGTTAGCATTACTGTAATAAACATGTAAATGGCAAATTATTTTTATAAGGTCTTCAATGCTGCTAATTAACACTATGCAAGCATATACAATTAGTTTTGCAGATTTCTTTTGGATGTTGTTTTACTGCAATTCCTAGAATCTGTCACTCGAGTTGTTAAACATGCAGAGGGAAATTCAATAAAGCCTACATGGATGGATTGTCTGTGTAGGGATAGTGGCACAAAGCTAACATGGAAGTAAGGCTCCGTGTGATCCAGTAAACAGAGCAGAGGGGTGTGCACAAGCTTGTGGACACAGAAATGTCCATGGCATGCAAATTACCTCATAAGCAGGTGAACTGCATGCAAATGAGGGTGCTGGAGCAATCCAGCAAGCAGATAGGCAGTCCTGCCGACCCTGTGTTGGTGTCCAAAATGTACATGGAAAATATCTGTGTACAAAAATATAACTGGAACAGGGGCTGTAAAAGCTCATTTAGAAGGTCAGGAATTGCATAACAGGCATAGTTATGAGCAAAACTATGCCCTGTGTGTCCAAAAACTCATACAAAATAATGTAATAAATAATTTTTAAAAAAAAACATATTACGTTTGTGCAGAGCACAGCAGCATGCAAACATGCCATTATGCAAAAAAAAAAAAAAAAAAAAAAAAATATATATATATATATATATATATATATGTATATTAAAAAGTTTAGAGAATAACATTTGTTAATAGTAAACCATAATACATTATGATGAAGATAAGGGGTAGGGAGAGAGAGAGATACAGTCCAGTTAGTCTACTATAGGCTATATAGTTTGCAACAGGACTGTTAACTACTTTACAGGTCTGCCCTTCCTTTTTCTATACCAGTGCCCTATAGCTGCTGTGGCATGTACATACCTCTCACACTATCTATCCACATGGGACAGTATGGGCCAAGCTGTAACACCTATGGGTGCACAACTACAGAGGACTATTACATATCAGGTTGACCTATATGACTACCAAGGTGTAATGTGGACTGATACAGTGTGACTGTGTTATTGACATAATCATGTCGATGACAGATCTGTGACAGAGGGATTAGGCAACAGTGATTACAGTCTGTGACAGCGTGACACTTGAGAGACATGTATCGTGTACAGTACAGAGAGTAAACAGCTATCATGCCATCTATGGCAGGCATGGAGTTAGACTGTCAGCAAACATACACAGGCACATCAGGCACACAGCCATAACAAGATTACACATTTTATTTATTGTATTAACTTTTATTAGAATTGTACTTATTGCCTTTATTTTTTGAAGACTTAGCACATTCCTGAGCAATGCTGTTAGCACTCTAATACTCTGTTACATCTTAAAACACAAATGATTAACCCATACTAAGGCCTACTGCATCCATTTACCTGTAATTCCTGTGGGAAGAACATCTGTTAACAATACATAGCTGATTCAATAATATTTCATAGCTCTTGTCACTGGATTCAAACCCTGGTCTGTGTGTGACAAAATGTACATCAGACCTAGCATTTAGCAAACTGAGCTACTGAGCCACTGATGCACATTGATTGACTGATATTTGCATAGAGCTCCCCTGGTAACAAAATATGACCTGGTAATAGAAGTAGAGTGTTATACAAGACTGCAGTGACACTTCAACAGACATGCATGAAATTCATGCATGACAGAGATACTAGGTGAACTGTACATTAATACACAGAATGCTGATGTACACAATAAACTCCTAGTGGGTGGAAATATATGTGATGTGTACAAAGCATATTGGAGTGCTAGGTTGGCTACCTCTCCCATGTACTGTTGCAGATGGTATATCTTCAGTCTACAGCTATTACAGTTTCATACTTGCCTGCAGCAGCTTACCTCAGAGCAGCAATGTATATAATTGAAATGCAATGGTTAACACAAGACAGTCCTGATATACACAATATACCTTGGGTGTTCTTATTATTTCTTCACATCTTAGTGCAGAACAAATATCATAATGCCTATATCTTGTAGTACAGTTCCAAATCTACAGTTTAGCAGAACACTCTTTATTAGCTAACTTTGAGTCACTTAGTGGTATTCTTTGTGTTTTTAGTTCATTGCAGATGTAATACTCGATTTCATGAACAACAGCCCAAAATACATCCATATTGCACAACACAGCTTTATTAGGGGTGACTTCATGTAGTTATTGTTATATTTTCAAGTCTTTATTGCAGAACGGTTCATATAATGCAGGTGTTGCAATACAGCTGTAATTCCACAATTAATTCCAGTAGAACTTTTATTTCCTTAACATTATCAAGTTTCATGCGTTCATCTTTATTGAACTATATGTGGCATTACTCACTTATTTCAGTACAGGTGTATGACCACATTAATTGCAGTACAATCAAAACTGTATATACCTAATGGCAGTTAATAATTTACACTTTCTTGCTTATTTGACTATAGATTGCAAGATACATC
Source organism: Protopterus annectens (assembly GCF_019279795.1). Classification (NCBI taxonomy): domain Eukaryota; kingdom Metazoa; phylum Chordata; order Ceratodontiformes; family Protopteridae; genus Protopterus; species Protopterus annectens. The sequence continues at coordinate 296,003,738 of NC_056731.1, forward strand.
TGTACTCATCACACTCATGGTACAACCTGGCCAGGTGCCTTGCATGGGCCTCTAGGTTGCAAGCTCTCTCCTCTGCAGCTATAGAGAGAGAAGCACACCATTATGCATACCAGTCTATCACACATTCAGATTATGTATTGCTAAAACCATGCTAACAGTACTTAAAAACTTGTGAGGCATTCTCATCCAAAGTATCCTGGACCCAGGTGTCTAGAAGTCCACTCTTCCAGCGCTTTAGATCATTATAATGATGACAGACCTGCTAACCTGTGTAGGGGATACCTGATGCACTGGTGAGATTGTGTGTCTGCCAGTTCCAGGCTTCTGACTTATACTTCGATCCCTGGTATTGGCACTGCAACAGCCAGACATCATAGTATTTCACAAGAAGTCCAACCGTGACCCTGGACTCAAGAATGCCCCACCACTGTGCCCTGAAGCATGCACCCTCTCCAACACCTGCCATAGTTCCTGCCAAATTCAAACGCCAACTGGTTCTGCTGTATTCCTGCTTGTTGCACTTAAATAAGCCTGTTTTCCTGCCCTTTATTGCCATTAGGGAATTTTTAAATATATGGTGCATTGCTTAGCACTGCACATACCAGCTGAGTTCAGCTGAGCAGTGCTTAAACTGGCAATGCTCAGCAATGCATAGCAGTGTGCAAACCAGCTTAGCTGAGCTGAGCAATGCTTAAACTGGCATTGGTTATCAGTGCTTTGCACTGCTTAGCAATGCGCAAACCAGCTAAACGCTGCTAAACCATTCCTTGTTTAAGCAGTACTTGGGAAGGCTTAGCTTTGTTCAGCAGCAGTGCTTAGCTGAGTGCAGCAAAGCAGGATTTAAAAATACTTCTCATAATGTGTATTTGCAAAATAATTGCTTAATAACCTGTCTGTGTATTCAAACCCTGCACCTATGGCTGTTACTCTAACCATTTGGCTGCATGGACATGTGGAATGCTGCTATACTTTTATATATACCTCTCCACTATGTTTAAGCACTGCTGAGCACCACGGCATGCCACGCTCGGCTATGCTTAAACTTGACCTTTGCATTTATAAATAAATGTATTTGGTTTCCATTTTTAGATGTTTGGGACACATCTATTGATGCACGCTGCACCATGCAAACATAAAAAAAATTTAAACTTTATTACGCATGCATACAATGATATCCGGCACTTTGACAGTGCAGAGGGTGTGTTGCTTATCTCTGGACACAGTAACACACTCCATTCACTGATTCAATAACCATGTTACATGGCTCTTCCTTAGTAATGCACCTTCATTAATATGCATGGCATGCTACCAAGGGGGTACCGCATACACGGACACGGTACCTTCTGTGTAGGCTTTACACTATGCCTACATGGATTTTATTAAATTCCCAAGGCAGTTTACTTTTTTTATAAGTCATTATTATTTTATAATTTTTTTCTTATCCCTATATCTGGATAATTGCTGACTGTAATATACTTCACTAAAGCTGGATGGAGGGAATTACAGCTACAGGTCTCTCCACAGACTTATTTTAGCATAGTATATATATATATATATATATATATATATATATATATATATATAAATATATATACATATGTGTGTGTGTGTGTGTGTGTGTGCATATGGATTTCATTGATTTGATCAACAGGGAGTTTGGCTGACAGATAGTTGACAAGTGTGTGTGATTGACAATCCCTGGGTAGGAGAATATTCCCTTTCCCTGGGGATTGTGTGATCTCCGACTTTGGTCTACAGGGAGTTAGGTTGACAGATAATTGACAACTATGTGAGATTGACAATCCCTGGGAAGGACAATATTCCCTTTCCCTGGGGATTGTGTGATCTCAGACTTAGTATATATAATTAATAGGGGGTGCAGGGCAGCTTGCTCCCTGCAAAAAACAAAATGTTGTAAAGCTGCAAGTGCCAAGGTTTATCCTCGGCACATATGTACTAGGTAATCAAGGTTTCAGATCCTGATGTAGAGTGGTGTTCCTTCAGGATGTCAACATGCATTAGATGACCAACTGAAGGTAAATCATATATATATATATATATATATATATATATATATATATATGTGTATATATATATATATATATATATATATATATATATATATATATATATATATATATATATCAGTACATTCAGTACATCTACATACTAATAGTTATATTTATGAGTCAGTATAACTACGTCTTAGCTGGAGCTCAGAGATGCAAACACACAAAAAAACCTCAGCCTTCCTTGATTTATTCCACTATAGTCCTTCAATGGTTTGCTTTTGCAGCTGCCTTCTTCTTAACTACCTTATGAAATTGATCCAACTAATAGAAAAACATTTGGGTTATACATCAAAATCCACACATAAAGGAAAAACATTGAACTTAAACTCATTTAGAAGAAAAATTCTCAGAGGTGCACTTATTTTCACTACTTTGGACACAAATGCACAATAAGGCAAATTAAAAACACAAAGATTCCAGTAATATTGAAAGCAAGACCAGAGGTATATGTTCAGGCATATTCACCAGTACCACTTCTCTATTATGTTCATTAAGTTAGCAATGCTTACAAAAATGATATCTATTTCATTAGGTTGGTAAAGTTTATTTGTTTGTCTGCTTATCTATCTATCTATCTATCTATCTATCTATCTATCTATCTATCTGTCTATCTATCTATCTGTCCTTTGTTGACAAGATAGTTCCATTAGGCAAGATGCCTTTTGTCATGGGGGACCTGAGGTGTTATTTATATGGCTATTTGTTATGTAATGTAATGACATATTGGTATAGTAAGAATATATGTGCAAATGAAACTAAGATCACAGTTTTGTAGTGTTAAGGTAAAGATTAAAACTAACAATGGAAATGGGACATTCTGATGCCTTATTTAGAAGTAAAAGTGCAATGCTGTACATTTGTTTCTTGGAGTCTAAATATATAGCAAGCACTTCCATTTCCTGCAGCTTTTGAGTTCCTTGTTACATGTATTATATTAGGGAATTGACATGTGTCAATGTGGACCCTAATAGTGATTCATCTTTGAACGGTTCACTTTTATTGCCCATGTGTACTGGTCATATGTGACACTGTCTGTGCTCAACATTTCTCTTTAGCAGTGTACAGCCATAATGAAACTGTATACCCTCAACATTAATAGGTGATATTATCTTTCCACAGGTTCTAACAGTGCAATTCTGTATCTATACACTTAATTAAATGTTTTAGTCATAATTTGATGTAGTTATACCTGCTGTTATTATTGTCATTGACTCAGTTAGTTACTAGACACACACACAACACACACACACACACACACACACACACACACACACACACACACACACACACACACACACACACACACACACACACACACTAATCAGATAAATGCCTTGGCATCAGAAACATAAGTCATCTCTGCTCTACCAATAGACTCCTCAGCTCCACAGACAAGCGCTTATTACTAATCATTAAATTTAATCTGGATCTCCATCCCTCTCATCATAAAACAAGCCCAAGTGGCTGAAAAACACTGCAAACAATAGCCATAAAGCATCACAGAAAATGATGAAGTCTACATGACATGGGATCACCCATTACCAACAGTTCAAAAGATAGATGCTAGAAAACTGGATATGGTGGTCCAAGAAAAGAAGACAAAAGTAGCATTGATCATTGAAATTGCTACACCCACTGACTACAGTGTCTTGCGCACAGAGAGACACAAAGTCATAAAATATCAGCATATGCAGGTAGAAATTACAGCAATGTGGAAGAAAGATACTCAAACAGTTCCAATAGTAGTTGGAGCAATGAGGTCTTATAAAAAAGAATTTACAATTGTATTTAGATATGTTACCAATCCATGTAACCCTGTACGAATTGCAGAAGGAGTCATTACTGGGCACATTGCGAGTGCTGCGAAGAGCACTTTTGGCTGACATCAAAAACTGAAACAATACTAATTTCGTGAACTTTAATCATACTTTGACTTAGGAATGGGGTCCATTCCCGTCATAGTATTAAAAGCCCAAAAGATTTGGAGAAATTAAAAAAGGACAAGCCCATAACCTCATCATATTTAAACAACAGCAAAGTAATACAAAATCTTAAACCATTTCTCACACATATGCTCAATCTGAAAGATGAATTAATAATTTTCCTATCAAATGTAAATATTTACTTGTTATCTAAATTAATAAGTGAATGATTAATTACAATGATTTTTTTTTCTTTTTCTCCAACTAGTAAGTATACAAGTTTAGGTTCATAGGTAGGTACTAGGCTATCAGCCCAAGGGCCTAAGTAAGCCTAGCCAACAAGGTTCTCTGGCTTATGCCACCCAAGAAAGTTATTTTCCTGAGGCCCTGTCGAGCAGAGCCGCAGAATTGATCCCCAGGATGTATTTCCTATTTCCCATCCAATCATCAAGATTTTTCTTGAAGAGTGCTAATGAGCTTTATTTGATATAGATAGGCAGTTTGTTCCAGAGTATGGGAAGTCTCTGGGACAGTAATCTATCCCTCCAGCATGTCCTGTTTATTGTGGTGACAAGGTTTAGGTCCCTAGACCGTGTAGCTCAGAGGGATTGGGATTTCTTTAGGTGTAGCATGTCCAACAGCTCTGGGTTTGACATAGCTTTATGTTAGCCAGAGATAACCTCAAAGTAGGTGATATGCTACAGAGTAAAGCTGGAGTTTTTTGAGATGGTCAGTGTAGGACATCTGTTTGAGGCCAGTAATCCTCTTTGTGAGGTACTTCTGTGGCCTTTCCAGCTGCTGCAGATGTCTTGTGAGGTACATTCCAAAAGTGGCGTTGTACTCTATAATGGGTCTAATGAGTGTCGAGTAGAGGGGAACAATGACCTATTTTTTCCTGGATGAGAACCCTTTTGTGATGAGGTGTGCCACGTAGAAGGATTTCCTGACTACTGTGGTGATGTGATTATCAAAGGAGAAACTACGGTCCACCTGGATCCTTAGGTCTCTTATCACACATTTGGCATTAAGTAGACTGCCGCCTATGTGGTAGTTCATGGGTACAGAGTTTTTACTAAAGGGGACTACAGTGCACTTTTTGGTATTGAGCATGAGGCCATGGCTCTGACACCAGGCATCTGTCTCAGTGAGGCCCTTCTGTAGGATGTCCACATTATTTGTAGACTTGGCTAGGGCTCCAAGTTTGCAGTCATCTGCGAACTTCATTAGCCAAAGGCCTTCTGTGTTAGCCTGTACTTCAGAGAAGTAGATATCAAACAGGAGAGGTCCCGGGACTGAACCCTGTGGTACTCCACTTGCCACTGGTTTGAAGTCAGATTTGGAGTCTGCAACTTTTACAGTGTGGGTTCTGTCAAGTGAGCCAGTTGGCAACCCATCTTGTGACATAGGGATTTATACCTAGTTTAGTGAGTTTAACTATAATTACAGAATGGGGGATGGTGTTGAAAGCCTTGGCGAGGTCAAGATAGGCTGTGTGAACCACGTTGCCCTCATCTACAGCTTTGGTGACAGCCTCAAACAAGTTGATCAGTTCAAGGAGGCATGATCTGCCTTTCACAGATCTGAACTGGGTGGGGTCCAGAGTTTGGATATTACCAATTTCTTTAACTATGAGTTCCATGATGATATGTTCCATGGCCTTACAGACCAGGCTCACCAGGCTAATAGGGCGATAGTTCCTGGTATCCTGGTGGCTCCCCCTTTGTGGAGTTGAATAACTGTTGCTGTGCACCATTCAATGGGCACAAAGGCTGACATGAGGCTATGACTGAACATGGTGCTTAGGTGGGGAGCCAGTTCATTCTGATGTTTGTGTAAAATGCAGCCTGGGATGTTGTCCGGTCCAATGGATGCTGTGTTTCTGGCTTTAGAGAGTGCAGCTTTTACCTGTGTAGTTGTGATTACAGGGTCTCTGCATTCTTCCTGTATATATATGGGGCCCTTAGGGAGTGAGAGGGGGTAAAGTTAGCACTGAACCTATCTTCCAACATGCTGGAAATATCAGTTGGTTCTGTAATTTTCCTGCCGTTGTGCTGTAACTCAGAACAGATCTGGGTGTTGCCATTGAGATTTTTGACATAGCTATAGAATGCTTTGTGGTTGTCCTTAAAATCAGTGGCAATTTTGTTTTTGCAGCTAGCTTTGGAGGCACTTATAAGGGATCTCAGCTTCATACTGAGGCTGACCAGGGAGCTCCTCCACTCATGGAATTGTACTCTCTTTTGCAATAGTTTTTTCCTTCTGTTGTAGAGTTTGTTTATGGCAGGGGACCACCAGACTGGCTTCCTTTTTTTGGAGGGTAGATTCTTGGTTCTGTTTGGGATAGCATGATCCATGCACTTGTGTAAGTGCTTATAGAGTGCATTTGTGTAGGATTCAGCAGTCGTAACTCTATTGTCCATCTGCATGGATGTCATGAAGTTCTCTACTTCTGTCTTAAGAAGCATGAAGTTGGCTTTGGAGAAATTTTTTTACCATGGTTTCCTTAATAGGGGGTGGAGCTGGGATGTGGATATCTAGGGTGATTAGCTTATGGTCGAATCTGACCAACGAGGAGTTGACTTCAGGTGTGGAACACCGGTCACTCATGTTAGTAATGACTAGGACTAGGATATTGTTGCCCTTGGTGTGGATGTGGATAACTTGATCCAGGGCATTGAAATTTATGAATTCCAGAAAGCGTTGAGCAAAGGAGTTGGTACATGAGTAGTTTTCCCAGTTAATGGTGGCGTAGTTGAAATCATCCATTATTAGGGTGTTTGGTTGAACCCTAATATTTTCCAGTATATCAAAAAAGAGGAGTGGGAATCCTGGGACATGTTGGGGGATCTGTAGCAAGCTACAATTTGGATTGCAGTCTTGCCCAGAGTTAGTTGCACTTGGATAACCTCGGATGCATTATGCTGAGCAATTAGCCTGGATGTGTGGATATCCTTAATGAATATGAACACACCTCCGCCTTTGGTGTTCCGGTCCAGGTTAGATGACCAAAAAGTGTGGTATGAGTTATAGCCTGGTAATGCAGGGCTGATCTCTGCAGCCTTGAACCAGGTCTCAGTCACTGCACAGTTATCGATGTTCTCCATTTTAAGGAGTGCCTCAAGGGAGTGCATTGTGAGATTTAGACTTCTAGCATTGAGTAGCATTACCCTTAGTTTTTGCTTGCCTGTTCATGTTACGGTGGTGAATTTGTCATTTGAACCTAGCCTAAAAAAGATACTACAGGGGCAGCAAGAGCCTTAGCCAGTATCCAGAATCCCAGGCATGACAGGTGCAGGATATCTCTGGCAAAGCATCGTGGTCTGTTGACCATGTTGTCCCAGGCAGACAGATACTGGATCCCCTTAGGATGACACCAGAAGCTTAGCCAATTGTTGAAGTCAATCATTTTGTCCTTGTACTGTAGTATCATTCTGGGTGATGGCAGGATGCTACTCAGGGGTAGGGTCATACTTGCCTGGGCTACAAGATCGGAGAGCTCTTCCATGTCTCTTTTCATGTAGTCCAGGGAGGTATGCCTCAGGTCATTCACACCAACATGGATAATGGCAGGGTCATAGTTTTACTTGTTGTGGAGTGACCTGAGTGCGTGGGTTATGTGGCAGATCCTGGCATCCAACAGGCAGCTGACAGTAACCTTCACCTTGTTTAGCCTGGTGAGTGGAACATCAGTGTGCCTGACTATAGAGTCACCTATGACTAGTGTATTGGGTATGTTGTTTTGCCTTATGGGCTGTGGTTGAGTGGCACACTGAGTCTGTCGGATATGTGTCATTTGGGTTGTGTTGGGGGGGTGGAAGTTGCTTGCGTTTCTGCTTTGGAGGTCTCTGTTGCTTGAGTAGATTATTATTGAGCGCCTCTGCAAATGTTTTTATGTTTCTATGTGTGGATTTTCGTGGTGTAGGTTTAGTGAGACTATGTGATGTGTGGTGTGGTGCAAGTGTTTATCTTCTCCTCTTGACTGTCAAGTTCAGTCTTGGTTGGAGAATGATTTACCTTCAGTTTAGTGCATCTCTCACAGGTTGTAGCGTTGGGTGGTAGGAGGAGAGGGTTGTCTGTGTACATGAGGCAATTGCTACATTGCCCCAAGATGCCCAGAATCATCAGATAGACAGGAGAGAACACTGGGAGTAGACCCTTGGACATGCCTGAATAAAAAACTACTTTCCTCTAGTCAAGTGAGGAAAGTGAGTACAAGAGCTGTTTTTATCTAGGTAATGAGGAAGGTTGAGTGCTGTAGTAATTTGTAGCTTATTTAGTGCTTACAACAAGCTCTGAACAAGTGCTGAGCAGAAATAAGCAATTTCAAGTGCTAAAACTAAGAATCTGTATCTGAACTAGACTAGTGACTAGAAAGAAACAAGTGCAAATATGGGCTTTTAAATCAAAAAGTTGAGAGATATGGAAAAACTGCCCAAATGGCCAATAACTACAATTTCTGGGCCAGAACCACTCCTTATGTGGTAGATAGGGTACCTAATGCTTAACACTCCCACTGATAAGCTAGAAGGCTCCCCTCCAACACAGAAAGGCTTAGGGGGCTCAGGAGCTTACAAACAGTCCCAGATACAGCAAATCTGTATCTGGACTAGACTAGTTACAGGAAGGGGGGAACAAGTGCAAATGCGGGCTTTTAAATCAAGAATTTGAGAGAGATGGAAAAACTGCCCAAACGGCCAATAACTACAGTTTCTTGGCCAGAAACCACTCCTTATGTGGTAGATAGGTTACCTAGTGCTTACCACTCCCACTGATAAGCTAGCAGGCTTCCCTCCAACACAGACAGGCTTGGGTGCCTCAGAAGCTTACAAACAGTCCTGGATATAGCAAATCTGTATCTGGACTAAACTAGTTACAGGAAAGACAGGAAACAAGCGTTTATAAAACTTTTTGAAGTGATTAGATACTCAAGCACTTATTTTGATATAAAAATGATTTTCTGTATTATTGATAAGGCTTACTACCACACCACTAGAGGAGGTGACCTAGACAGTTTTTTTTAGAATTTAAAGAATTAATCTGGCAGTTATGACTACATGTAAATGATTAGTATTAATGATCATATATTTATCTGCAGCGTGATACATTAAATATACATTCATGGGGTTCTCACCCACCAGATGTTTTGTGACATTATTAAAAAGAATTGGTCAGTCTTACTATCTGATGACAAGATCGGACATCTGGTGGGTGAGCAGCCCATTTATCATTTAAGAACAAGAAGTCCCTAAAAAGGCTGTTGTGTTATGGTGGGAGAAGAAAGACGTGGGGTTGAGAAGAGAGGGGCACAAACATGTGGCAGATGTAATAGATAGCAGTATTTTTTCAGTTATCCCATTACTGACTATAAGTTTTTATTGAATACAACAGCAGATTGTTCTACATGTAATGCAGTATATCTGGCATTCTGCACATCATGCCCCTCATTTTATGTTGGGAAAATGAATAGAACTTTATGGGACAGAATTAGGGAGCATGCTGCAGCCATAAGGAAGTTGGATGTCAAAAATGCACTAGCGAAACATGCAGCTGATGAGGGTCCCACATATTTATTTAAGGTTAAAGTTATAGAACTTTTAAGAGAGGGGTAATGTTTGGGAGATTTTAGGAATATAACCGAGCAGTATGAGATTAGATGGATAATTAAATTACATGCTGACAAATATCCTGGCCTAAATGGGAAGGTGCCCTTAAGACCTTTCCTTAAGACCCGTAACTTGTTTAAATGAGTTTCAATTCCTTGTTGGGGTTAATTGCATATGACATCATGTGATTTTAATTGAGTATATAGGTTTATATAATGGATTTGTTTTAACTTAGCATTGTGAATGGTCTGAAGAAGTGTTCTATTGAGTACAAAAGCGCTTACCAAAATAAACTTGTTTTCTACGTTTTTGCTCCCTGCCGTGGATGGTCTGGTGTGCTGTTTTTATAGTCCATGCTTTTTATGTTGCCTACCATTTGACCATCTTCTATTTTGGAACACTTTGCAGCTTTTTATTCATAGGTTCATAGGTTCATAGGTAAGTACTAGGCTATCTGCCCAAGGGCATTTATAAGCCTAGCCAGGATGTGTTGGCAAGTCCCTGTGCCTCTGTCCAGCAGAGCCATTAGTTCCCTGCACCTCTGTCCAGCAGAGCCACTGCAGTGATCCCTGGGGTAAAATTTCTGTCTCCCATCCACCTGTCAAGGTTTCTCTTGAAGAGTTTTAGTGAGGGGCTCTGCCTGATGTATATTGGAATCCTGTTCCAAAGCATGGGGAGTCTCTGGGACAGGAATCTATCCCTCCAGCACGTCCTATTTATCATTGTGGTGAGGTTTATATCTCCAGAGCGTGTGGCTCTCAGGGATTTGTTTTTTTTTTAGGTGGAGTATGTCCATCAATTCAGGGTTGGACATGGCCTTGTATGTCAGGCAGAGATCACCTCTAAGTAAGCAGTATGCAACCAAGTACAGCTGGAGTTTCTTGGGTCGGGCTGCATAGGGCATCTGTTTGAGGCCAGTAATCCTCTTGGTGAGGTACTTTTGTGGTCTTTCTAGCTGTTGCAGGTGTCTTGTAAGGTACATCCAAAATGGGGCATTGCATTCTATGATGGGTCTAATGAATGATGAGTAGAGAGGCACAATAACCTCTTTTGTTCTAGATGCAAACCCTTTTGTGATTAGGTGGGCCACAAAGAAGGATTTTATAACCACCTTGGCAATATGGTTATCAAAGGAGAGATTACTATCTACTTGGGTCCCCAGATCCCTTTCTACATTTTCTGTATTTAGGGGACTACCGCCTATGTGGTAGTTCACGGGTCCTTTTTTTTTTTCAAAGGGGATGACTATGCACTTTTTGGCATTTAGCTTGAGGCCATAATTTTGACATCAGGTATCCATCTCAGTGAGATCCTTCTGGAAGGTGTCTGTATCAGCTGGAGAATCAGTTATGGGCCCTAGTTTGCAGTCATCTCTGAACTTGGTCAGCCATAGTCTTCCTGTGCTTGCCTATACCTCTGAGAAGTATATACCGAACAGGAGGGGTCCTAGGACTGACCCCTGGGGGATGCCACTTGTAACCAGTTTAGAGTCGGACCTAGAACCTGCAATTCTCACCATGTGGGTTCTGTCCATGAGCAAGTTGGCAACCCATCTCATGATGTAGGGGTTTATGTTCAAGCTGGTGAGCTTGTCTATAATACCAAAATGGGAAATGGTATTATTGCGAGGTCTAGCTAGGCTGTGTGGATCTCCTTTTCCTCGTCTAATGCCTTGGTAACTGTCTCAAAGAAGTCCACCAGGTTTAGGAGGCATGATCTGCCCTTAACAAAGCCAAACTGGGTAGAGTCCAAGCTTTGGAGGTTCCCAATGTCTCTGTTAATGAGTTCCATGATGATGCGCTCCATAGCCTTACAGACAATGCTAGTCAGGCTTATAGGGAGATAGTTGCCAGGGTCCATTGTGGCTCCACCTTTGTGAATAACTGTTGCTGTGCACCACTCTGTGGGTATGTAGCCTGTAGAGAGGCTGAGTTTGAACAGTGTGTTAAGGTGGGTGGTTAATTCATTTTGGAGCTCTTGTAAGGCACAGCCTGGGACACCGTCTGGTCCCATTGAAGCTGTAATTTTGGCTTTGGATAGGGCTGTTTTAACCTGTGTGTTGGTGATTGACAGGGCCCTACATTCTTCTGGTATGGTTATGGGCCCTTTAGGGGGTGAGAGAGGGGTGAAGTTTGCACTAAACCTTTCTGCTAGAATGTTGGCAATATCAGTTGGTTCAGTGTATTTTGTGCCATTCTGCACTAACTCAGAGCAGATCTGAGAATTTCCACTTTGGTTCTTGACATAGCTAAAGAACACTTTGTGGTTATCTTTGGAGTCCTTGGCAATTTTTCTTTCGAAGCTAGCCTTGAATGATTTAATGAGGGATTGCAGTTTCTTGTTGATACTGATCAGGGATGTCTTTCCTTCTTGGGATTTTACTCTTTTCTGTACTAGTTTCCTCCTTCTAATGTATAGCTTGTTTATGGCAGGGGTCCACCAGACTGGTTTCCTTTTCTTGGAGGAGTGAGTCTTGGTTTTACTTGGGATAGCATGATCCATGCAATCTTGCAGATGCTCATAGAGTGCCTTTGTAAAGGTTTCAGCAGCGGGACAGCATTGTCCTTTAGCATGGGGGCTGTGAACCTTTCCACCTCGGTCTTAAGTAACGTGAAGTTTGCTTTTGAAAAGTTTTTCATGGTGGTTTTCTTGATTGGGGGTGTGGAACACCGGTCGCCCATGTTGGTGATGACCAGGTCCAATATGTTGTTCCCTCTGATGGGGGTGTTGATCAGTTGATCCAGGGCGTTTGAGTTTATAAATTCTAGGAAGCTTTGGGCAAGGAAGTTAGTATTTGAGTAGTTCACCCAGTTTATGCTTGGGTAATTGAAATCACCCAGTATTAGGGTGTTTGGTAGGACCTTCGTATTTCCCAGTGTCTCCAGAAATGCGGAATAGGGGTCCTGGGTTATGGTGGGTGATCTGTAGCAAGCTACAATTTGGATTTCAGTTTTGCCCATTGTTAGTTGCACATGGATGATCTCTGATGCATTGTGCTGTGCCACTAACCTGGAGGTGTGGGTATCTTGATGAATATAGATACACCCCTGCCTTTTGTGTTTTGGTCCTGGTTCTGTGGCCAAAAGGTATGGTATGGGTTATAGCCTGGTAGTGCTGGGGTGCTCCCAGGAGCCTTAAACCAGGTTTCTGTTACTGCACAGATGTCGATGCTCTCCATACTGAGGAGTACCTCGAGTGTGTGCATTTTGAGGTTTAGACTTCTGACGTTGAGTAGCATTACCCTCACGTTTGGTTACTTGTACTATTTATGGTGGTGGGTTTGTCTTTTGAGCCTTCCCTAAAAAAGGCACTATGGGTGTGGCAAGAGCCTTGGCCAATATTCAAAAGCCTAAGGGTGACAGGTGCAAGCCATCTCTTGCAAAACAACATGGCTTGTCGAGCATGTCATCCCAGGTGGACAGATACTGGATCCCCTTTGAATGACACCAGAAACTTAGCCAATTGTTGAAATTGATCATTTTTCTTTATACTGTGGCGCCATTCTTGGTGAGGGCAGGATGCTACTCAGGGTCAGGGTCACACCAGCCTGGACTACATGATCAGAGAGCTCTTCCATGTCTCTTTTCATGTAGTCCAGGGAGGTATGTCTCAGGTCATTCACACCAACATGGAGAATAACAGAGTCATATTTGTACTTGTTCTGGAGTGACCTGAGTACTTGTGTTATGTGGCAGATCCTGGCACCTGACAGGCAGCTAACTGTAACCTTCTCCTTGTCCAGCCTAGTTAGTGGGACATCAGTGTGCCTGACTATAGAGTCATCTATTACTAACGTGTTGGGTATGTTATTTTGCCTTAAGGGCTGTGATTGCGTGGCACACAGATTATGTGAAGTATGTGTTTCGTGGTTGGTGATGGGGTGTGGAGGTTGCTTGCATGTCTGCTTTGGAGGTCTCTGTTGCTTTTGCAGATTTTTATTTAGAGCCTCTGAGTATGTTTTCTTGTATTTATGTGTGTTATTTGCCAGTGTTGGTTTATTAGATCTATGTGAGACTAGTGGTGTGTTGCAAGTATTACCCTTCTCCTCTTGACTGTCAGTTCCAGTCTTGGGTTGAGAGAGCTTTCATTTTTTACTTGGTGTTCCGTTGGACCATGGCAGAGGGATCTAGCATTGAGTTGGACTACATTCCTGTGAACAGAAGTACATATCAGGAATTGGACTGTTTTTATAAACTGATTAAGGTTGGGCAGAACCCTTTACTGACACTGGGCTAATAATGGGATTGCTGAGAGCAATTCTGATATGGAATTATTTCGCTCTGAATTTAGAGCACTAGAAAATGACTTGTTCAGATTGAAATGTTACCAGTTCAGATGCTTCACTTAGAAGCTTGCATTTACCACAAGGTTGTGCCGAGGGGACTCCGTGTTCTAAAAAATGCCTACATATGGTGACACTTACAGTGGCTTGCTGAAGTATTGACAAAAATTAAATATTGATCTAAGCTTTGGGTATTTTAAGCTTCTGATTTTAGACCTATAGAAGTCAATCTCCTGGAGGAGATATGTCAGTGCCAAAAGAAGCTTATAGGTTTAGTTCCTATTGCCATGTCTCAAAGAGCGCTCGATGAATTATTAGACAATGTAATGGCCTATGAGCAACGGCTGATTGACAGAAACAGAGGAAGCTTGAGAGGGATTTGTCAGGTTTTAAAAAAGGGCATGTATTTGCATGGCCCAGATCGGCTTCCTCTAATAGATCCAATCCAGAGAGGAAGGATGAGTTTGAGTGCACTGTCACATCCAGTACCTTACCCGTGATTGAAGGGGCACATGAGGGTGTTCCTACAGTGAGAAATGATGCATCTTCAAACCTGACAAACTTTTCTGATGCTCCTGTTGGTTCTGTTCACATTTCCCAACCTGATGTTCGGAGGGAAACCAATAGTAATACCAGTATACATCGTGACCAGCCCCCGTTTTTCCGTCTCTCCCCTTACCGATCAGGAAGTTAGACTCTCCAATATGACAATGTTCCCAGAGTTGGTGGGGGAAATGGAGTTTACTTCACTCAGGACTGGATTTGAGCTTGAACAACACTATCAAGAAGATGTGGCGAGTACAGATAAATCATTAGTGTATAATTTATCATCAAAACATTTAACCACAGCACAGTCTTCATTGTTGGAGAAGCCTTTATCCTATATTCCAGCAACAGACATGGAGGTAACAGATATTATTTTAGATTTGAAACTATTTGCTCGCAATGTTATGCTGAGAAGTATGTTCCCTCCTGGAACAAATATGTCTTTGTATAAGAAGCCAAGTACTTTTACTCCTGTGCTAGATCCGGTTTTAGAAGTATTTTGCTGGATCTGTGAGAATGATATACGGGAAATGCTTGACAAAAGAGACTGTAAGAAGACTTTTATAATTTAACTGTGGTTGAACACAAGAGTATTGTGTGAGTTGAGAGCTGATAATAGTTTGTCCTTTCACCCTGCTGATAAAGGTGGAGTGCTGGTAATAATGGACAAGGAATTTTATGTTGATTATATAATGGATATGCTTGCTGAAGATACTGTTTATGTGGAGTTTGACATTAATAGGCTAGATTCTTTTTATTTATTCAGTACACTAAATGTTAAATGATTGTCTGACTTCTAGTGCAGTCTCTCTAGACCTTTTTAATTATTTTAAAGACAGTTATACCGATTTTACATGGTTTACCAAAAATACATAACAGCCTGTGTAGGCCACAGATGAGACCTATTGTAGCAGGATAGGGTTGGTTGACTGAACCCCTGTCCATCTATGTTGAGAAAGAACTGAGACCCTTAGTGGATTCATTTCCTAGTATATTGAAGGACACTAAACAGTTTTTGGAGAACTTGTATGCTTTTGTGAGCACTCTTGATGTAATGGACTCTTACTTGATGATTACTCTATATGTACAGTCATTGTTCACTAAGATACCCAATGATGTGGAGCTTGAGTTCCTTAGTAATTTTTTTAATTGAATACAGTTCATTTAGTTCTGACAAGATTGAATTGATCAGCTTCTTGGTTGAGCTGATTCTAGAGAACAATGTTTTTCTGTTTGAAGGGTGTAACTATTGGCAGAAGCAGGGTGTAACTATGGGCATGCCTTGTGCCAATAGTTATGCAAATTTGGTTATGGCTAACTGGGAGGATATATATATAATCTCAAGCCTAATGGATTCTCATACTATGTTAGATTTGTGAATAGATTTGTGGACGATATTTTTATTTTGTGAGTTGGACCAGAAGATGAGATACAAGGTTTTATCAAATATCTACATAGTACCACCCCATTTTTGAAGTTTACATACAACGTTTCTCCTAATTAGATGGATTTTTTGGATGTTGAGGTGTCTAGGACAAGTGATGGGGTCTTTAATGCAAGATTGTATAGGAAATCATGTCATACTAATACTACACTGAGAAGAGACAGTATATATCAGACCAGAGTATTCAACAATGTTTTAAAAGGACAGGGGATGAGAATTTCTAGACTGGATAATGTTGAACATGATTTTTTTTTCTGATCTAGAGATG
Source organism: Protopterus annectens (assembly GCF_019279795.1). Classification (NCBI taxonomy): domain Eukaryota; kingdom Metazoa; phylum Chordata; order Ceratodontiformes; family Protopteridae; genus Protopterus; species Protopterus annectens. The sequence goes on from NC_056731.1 coordinate 296,019,875, forward strand.
ATCCAAGGTGAGTTTAGAAGGAAGGGTTATAAAGAAAGAGAGGTGACAGGTATGGGGGCTGATGTTAGACAGCTGAGATGAGATTGCGTTAAGCCATATTTTTCTGGTGATAGAAATATGACTACTGACAGCCCTCAGAGCACTGCCCCCCCCAACATCTTAGTTTTTTGTTATACTATACTAATAATGTTGATATGTTTTGTGACATTATTAAAAATAATTGGTCAGTCTTACTATCTGATGACAAGATCAGAGATCTGGTGAGTGAGAGCCCCATTTATCATTTAAGAACAAGAAGTCCCTAAAAAGGCTGTTGTGTTATGGTGGGAGAAGAAAGACGTGGGGTTGAGAAGAGAGGGGCACAAACATGTGGCAGATGTAATAGATAGCAGTATTTTTTTCAGTTATCCCATTACTGGTTATAAGTTTTTATTGAATACAACAGCAGATTGTTCTACATGTAATGCAGTATATCTGGCATTCTGCACATCATGCCCCTCATTTTATGTTGGGAAAATGAATAGAACTTTATGGGACAGAATTAGGGAGCATGCTGCAGCCATAAGGAAGTTGGATGTCAAAAATGCACTAGCGACACATGCAACTCACGAGGGTCCCACACATTTATTTAAGTTTAAGGTTATAGAACATTTAATAGAGGGGGAACATTTGGGAGATTTTAGGAATATAACCGAGCAGCATGAGATTAGATGGATAATTAAATTACATGCTGACAAACATCCTGGCCTAAATGGGAAGGTGCCCTTAACACCTTTTCTTAAGGCCCATAACTTGTTTAAATGGGTTTCAATTGCTTGTTGGGATTAATTGAATATGACATCATGTGATTTTAATTGAGTATATTGGTGTATATAATGGATTTGTTTTAATTTAGTATTATGAATGGTCTGAAGAAGTGCTCTGTTGAGTACGAAAGCACTTACCAAAATAAACTTGTTTTCTATGTTTATCCTGCCTGCCGTGGATGGTCTGGTGTGCTGTCTTTATGGTTTGTGCCTTTTATGTTGCCTACCGCTTGACCATCTTCCATTTTGGAACACTTTATTCCTTTTTACTCCTATGCTGTTTAAATGTTTGTTTTTCAAATGCTAGAATTATTACACCTGACTTTTATGTTTACATCTTGTGCTTTGCTGTGATCACAGGTGTTCACAGGTAATTCTTTGTCTGGAAACACCCTTGTGCCTGATGTTAGATGATTTCCAATGTCTGATGATGATGGTACGAAAAATCTGGCACAGTCTGGGAGAACAGTGCGTGTGTATTGGACATAGAGAATGTGACTACTACATTGTCTTCACAGACCATGGATAAAACCTCTATATCTGCAGAAACCAGGGAGCACAGATTACTGGGGACACTTAGCAGTCAAGAAAGTGTGGTGCCGTACTATACACATCAGGATCTGCCTGTATGCCCCTTTGGCAGGGAGGTACACATGCAGGAATTGGGTACTGGTACTCATTTGTGACATGGTTATTGCCCTTCCCCAGAAGACACTGTGTTAATGGCTGCAACACAAGGTATGTGCATTGCCATCATGGATGCACAGGCTGGTACCACCGCATCTGTGGCAGAGTTAGTAGGGTTGATGCAGGGTGTGCAAGATTACCTATGGGTGTTCATGTCCCATATGTGTGATTGTTTTCATAGACTCAATTACATATTGTAATGTGTCATAGCAGTGTGCATGAAACTGTTCCACTGTAACCTCTATGGGTGTGGTCATCATGGCTGTGGGCAATCTAGACCATGGTCATGCAGCACTAGCACTTCCATAGCTACATCTGTTATGAGAGTATCTACGGCAAGGAGAAGACATTCTTAGGATCATGGCAGTTGTGATAGTGACACATCTCATAACAAACTTAAATATGATCAATGCAACACCTGATAGAGCCAGCTGTCATGTCCATCTCATTCGGAGAATGCTCAGCCCTCTACCACGAATACCCTAGACTTGTCAACTAGATTAATATCCAGTGCTACTACTGCTGCTGAGACTATGTCCCAGCAGATGCATACTCACACAACTACTATCCCCAGTGCATTCCACACAGAAGTACACACACTTCTAGTGACAGTAGCTTTGAGAAAGCCAGGGACCCCCACTCAAAACCCATATGCACAACTGCGCTCTTTCTCTAAATTGTCCTCAGCATTCTTACAATTCCCTGTGAAATGAATCCACACAAATCCTCCCCAAGCCTGCACAAATAATGATAATTATTCCCTACCCTTTATATATTGTTACTTGGGTTGCCTGTATCTGAGGTACAGTGTAGCCAGCCTATGCATAAGTACAGTCTGATGTTATTGTTGTGTGCATTACATTTACTGCAGTGCATCTGATTTACTCTGATTTACTATAGGCTGAAGCTATGTGCAAGCTGCTGCCATTTTGCCAGTACCACAGCATACTGTACCTGCCTCTGTCCAGAAGGAAAATCCCTTGATGTTGGCTTCTGCAACAACTCCTCATCTGGCTTGGACCCCCACTCAAAACCCATATGCACAATGGCACTCTTTCTTTAAATTGTCCTCAGTATTCTTACAATTCCCTGTGAAATGAATCCACACAAATCCTCCCCAAGCCTGCAAAAATGATGATAATTATTCCCTACCCTTTGTGTATTGTTACTTGGGTTGCCTGTATCTGAGGTAGAGTGTAGCCAGTCTATGCATAAGTACAGTCTGATGTTAGTGTTGTGTGCATTACATTTACTGCAGTGCCTCTGATTTACTCTGCTTTACTATGGGCTGAAGCTATGTGGCAAGCTTTGCCAGTACCACAACATACTGTACCTGCCTCTGTCTAGCAGGAAAATCCCTTGATGTTGGCTTCTGCAACAACTCCTCATCTGGCTTGGCCTCCAGTGATGGGTTTACTGATCACTGCTCCTCCTGCAGTAACGGAGTCCTAAGCATGATATTGTATAGCTTTGTACATACTGAAAATAGTTTTGCATAGGATCATACTTCAAGGCACCACTGTATGAATCCAGACAGCAAAAAAATATTTTTAGCAGCCCACACACTTGCTCGATAATACTCCTAGTTTGTTGAATGGATGCAGCTATACTTCTAGTATGTTTTAGGTGTCATCAGCCAGGTTTCCAGGACACACCTAACAGTGTCAATACTATAACCCTGGGGAAGTCACCCCTTTCAAAACATTGGTACACGTCACAGATTTGCCATAAATGGAAGAATGAATAACTAACCATGTGGCCTGCAGAGACATTGTAGGTGATACCCTGTGCAATACAATTGATCTGGCAGTTGATGGAGTGATACCCTTTGCGGTTCACATACCTCCTTCCATGTTCACCAGGTGTCATCTTTATTTCAATCTGGGTGCAATTGGTAGCCCCAGAACCTCAGGGAAATGGTCTATGGTACAGGATCCATGCATAGTGCTCCCTCTCTCCTCTGCGGTATGTGCAACCTACATTTTCTACCCAATATTCTGAGGCATGCATTGAGAAATTGGCAGAGAATTCTTAAGGCAGATGCCTGAGATACCCCCAATGTGTCCCTGTTGCTAGTATATGTAAAGCCACACATACCTTTGCATCGGGTCTATATCACTTTGACGATACGGCAGAAGTTTGAACACCATATGTTCAAACTTCTAACCTCAAAGTGCAAAACCATCGAAGGCTTAGAACCGCAATTTTTTTCCCAAGGAAAAAAATCGCTGTTCCAAGAAACGCACACACAACGCAAGCACACCAAAAAAGCAGCAATCCACACACATACACTTAAAATCCTACATCTAACCCTACACTAAACTGTACATACACTACTATCTATCCACTTACCTTAACCAAAACACTAACTCTAAGGTCCGTCACTATCGCACACTCACATGACCCGCACCCTAACCCTAACTCACCTATCCCGCCCTAACCCTAAAGTCTGTCACTATCACACACCCACATCACCCGCGCCCTAATCCTATCTCACCTAACCCGCGCCCTAACCCTAACGTCTGCACAATCGAACACTTACCTGAACCTGACCAGTAACTTTCCACCACAGTGCTGTAAATAGCAAAGTCACAGAAACAGCCCACCGAATTCTTTCCCTGGGAAAGAATTTGGTGTTCTGCGGCTTCACGATAATCAGTTTTCGAACTTCACAGTTTGAACATATGGCGTTCGAACTGCTGAAGTTTTGATGAACTGATAAGAACCCTTTGTATCCACTAGGATGGGAACTCCATGAGTTCCATGGGGCTGCAAAAGAGGATGACACATGCCTGCATTGTCTTGTATGCTCTCCTTATCTACATGGCATAGCTCCACAATGCCAGTGTTGTAGAGTCCATAAAATGTTAAGTGTAGCAGGATGACATGGCACCTCTGGGAACACATGCATGGTTGTGGCTTGTAGCAGCTGTAAGAGCTTGTTGCAGATACACATTTATCAATACAGCAGCAACCCCTAACATTTTTTGCGCTTCCCTTAGCATGAACACAGATGGCAGTGTTCATTTACACAACATGTGCACCTCCACAGTGTTGCATTTATACGTTTATGAGCCACTCTATTTTGTTTTGCCTCATTTCATGCACAGAGCCATTTATTTAAGTAATGCTTCTCATTCCATGTCATTTTATGGCCATTAGCATATATCTCTGCTGATACTGCTGCTTGGCATTTCCTGCTTAAGGTAAGTGTGTCTCTAAATCGCACACACATACACACCCTGCTTGTGGCCACTGCAATGTGGCAAAGTTTTACATATCCCAGCCATAGTTTTTTTATGTTTCATTGCAGATATTTTTATGTTTTTCATTACTTTGCAATTATAGCAATTGTTTGCATGACAGATAAGTGTTTATGTCACCCACAAATGTTATACTTTATTTTGTGCAACTATACATAAGCAAAGCAAAATAACTGCATGCAGTTTAAATAATAAATTGTCATTTTACTTCTGAGAAAAGCAGTTCTGTAAGCATATCAGAGCACAATGGCATTTCTTTGTGCACTTAAGTAAGGATTTTCCTCCACAGAAGGATCTGATGGGGTATGTTCTCTCAAGGTATAATGCCACTTTTTATTTATATGTTAATTCATTTCATTCAATCTAATTCAGTTAATTCAAATGTACCCTTTTGAATCACAAACTTTGTTAACTAATATTTTGGTTTGCCCCAGTTATGAATTTTCACTAGGTCGATCAACTGATATGCTTTACGAATAAAATACCCTAGGGAAGCCAAGAATAAATGGATGACCAGGTAGGCTGCCTTAATAAAGGTACGGTGGGATGTCAGTGAAGAAGCTGGGCTACCAGTAAAGCCTTGAGAAAGGCTGTGTGTACCCGAGCGCTTGTGGTTGAAGGCTGAGTAAAGACTTTAGAAAGGCTTTGCATACAGGTCGTAGTTTTGGCTGGTCAGGTCGCCTGCTGAGAGGAACTGCTAGTGTGACAGCTAGAAAGCAAAGATGAAACACACAGAAAAAACAGGCAAAACAATGTAAATGTGGCTCGGCTAAGGAGCTCTGCTCGCCGTGGTGGCAAAAAATCAACGTAGTCGAAGTTCAGATTCTAGAAGGTCGTACTTTATTGAAGTAAAAAGTACCAGAAGTACAATCACCATCGAAGCGTAGTTCCTTAATGGAAAGAGTGATCCTGAGGATTTCCTTTTATAAGAGTACCTGGGGGTGTGTCAGTGGGAGCCAATCAAGTGTGGGTGAAAAAACCTTTATTGTGATTGGGCACGCCAACTTGACATCATACCTTACAATCTGATAGGTTAGATACCCTGAGCCAGCTCATAAATGGTTAGTAGAATCACTCTAAACCTACAATAGTGAAGTTCGGAGATTAGCTAAAATTAGCTAAAAAAATGTAGTTTACTAAAACTAGTCTTGCTGGAAAGAAATCAACCCTTGCTGGTAAAATACATTGTTAGGCTACACTTTTCGAAATCTTCGTCAGGATGGTGGACAACCTAAAAGAGCATAATAAGCAAAGCCGAGCGTACTAGAGAAAAAGCAACAACATGTATGTTAAATAACATGTATGTAAAATAAGAAACAGGCTAGAAAACCAAAAAATAAGACCAAAAAATAAAAAATAAGAACCAGGCTAGATATCCAAAAAAGATACAGAAACTAAAAAGAGAAACAAAATAGTGAAAAATTCTTAAATAATGGATATCAATAGAAACTAATGTATTAAGATATGGAACTGAATGAGGGCTATTAATTAAAAAAATAATCTTAAAAAGGCACTGATATGTAACCTGAAAAGTTAGAAAGACACAAAAAAAAGTAATACTGAACCATTGTAGAAAACATGAAAGACAACAACATATATATAGATGAACCATTGACCAAAAACAAATGAGTCCGAATTTGCCAGGGGAAGTATCAGACCATGGGCTGGAGGTAGACTGGTGAGATAAAAACTAGCTGTCGCACGAAAGGTAACATTTCGTAGGTAAATCTGTTAGAGGTCCAGGCGCAGAGGTTGTGGTATACGGTGTTGTATCTTTCTGAGATACAAGACTGGGGTCAAAGATTCTGCATAGTTAAGGCCTGGTCTTTTCCTTGCCTGCAAACGTATTTGCCACTCAAGTTCCCTCTTCCCAAACAGCGAGTTGTGGTCCCTGCCTAGTGGGGATTTAGGGATATGTTCAAGAACATGAAATTTGAACGTATTGTGTCCTAAGTTCCTGAGAGCATGCACTGCCAGCTGGTTTGTCACTTTCAAGTATTTTAAGTCATGCAGGTGATTTGCTATCCTCGTTTTAAGGGAGTTGACTGTCTTGCCTACATAGAAAGCATTGCATTTGGTGCACGCTGCCCTGTAAACCACTCCTGTGACATTGCAGTCGCCTCTGACATTAGGTGTGTAGTGTCTCCTGCCATTGGGGCAGTAAAAGCCTGCAGCACCACTCATGTGTCTACAGTAGTGGCAGGGAGGCTCACTGCAGGCAAAGGTACCAGGGTTGTCAAGTTTAACTTGGCAGGGGTGTTCCAGAAAGTCCCTAATGCTTCTCCCTTTTCTAGCTGTGAAGGAGGGTTTCTCTGGAAAAATGTGGCCAAAAGACCTGTTATTTGTGATGATGGGCCAATTGTCCATTACGATCTGGATGATGTCTTTGTAGTCCATAGAGAAGTTCAGGATGTAGTTGAACTGGAATCTAGTTTCTGGGGTGGTCTGGATCCTGGTGTCAGTTAGAGCCCTAGGGATGCCAAGTTGGCGCTGGCTGATGATGGGGTCGAGGATCCTGTTGATTAGCCCTTCTGAGTAGCCTCGGGCTAAAAAGTCCATTTGTAGCTTTCGAATGTTGGTCAAGAAATCCGTCAGGTCCTGGGAGACTCGTACTATATGGATCCCTTGTGATTTAATCACGCTCACCTTCTGTTTGAAGGGGTGCATACTGGTGGCGTGCAGAAAAAAGTTTACCCTAGTCGGTTTTTGATAGAGGTTGTGTGTTAGTGTGGTGGAGCCTTGTTTCTTCCTCAGGTAAAGATCCAGAAATTTGATCTCCTCTGTACTTTGTTTGCTGGTAAAACGCAGGAATGCGGTGGTGTTGTTGATATAAATGAGGAATTCCTCCAGTTCAACTTGGTTACCCTTCCAAACCAGGAAAATATCGTCGATAAACCTGTAGTAGCACGCTATGTTGTTAAAAAAGGTGGAACCGTATATGTGGTCCTGCTCCCACTTCCTTAGAGCCATGTTTGCCAAACTTGGGGCCATAGCTGCTCCCATAGCGATCCCAGTGCTCTGGCGATAGTAGTGCCCATTGAAGTGGAAAAAATTGTTCTTGAGGAGTAGGGAGAGGAGCCTATCCAGGTGGTCCACTTCCCCTGGTATAGTCGTGTGGTCCTTCATGTAGGCTTCAGCCATGGCTGCAATGCAGAAGTCATGTGGGAGTACCGTGTAAAGGGACTCCACATCGATGGTGACCAAGATCCAGTCTCTGTCTATGGCTATGTCCTTGATCTTGTTGAGGAAGTCCATAGAGTCTAAAATAAAGGACCTGTTGTTTTCTGCGAGAGGTTTTAGGTGGAAGTCCAGGTAGAGAGCTATGGTTTCCATGAAGAAACCTCTGCTAGCTACTACAGGTCTATATGGAGGGTCTGCCAGGTTTTTGTGTGGCTTTGGTATCCCAAAGAACTGGGGAATCCTCGGGTGGTGGATGGAGAAGAATTCTGTGAGCCCTTCGTCAGTTAGGTCCATATCCTCTAGCCTCGAGATTTCTGTTCTGGTGTCCTCGTAGGCTGTCAGCACTTGGTTGTGATCTATGCTGTCATAATACCAGTGGTTGTTGAGCATACTGTGGAGCTTGTCATTGTAGGAGGTGGTGTCTGTCACTAGTATCCCCCCACCCTTGTCAGCCTTCATGACCCTTCTCGAAGGGTCTGAGCTGAGTTGTCTGAGGGCTGCAAATTCTTCCTTGTTGGTGTTAAAAATCCTTTTCTTCCTCCGTTTGCATAAGAGAGACCTGATCTCAAGTTCACACTTGTCCTGAAAAGCTTGTATGACCGGGTTGGGAGGGGGGGCAGAAGTTGCTTGGTTTTTTGAATTTAATAGTCAGAACAGTCTGGTGGTGCTGAGGCTGGTCCTTTTTACCATGTTGGTAGAACTATAGCTTTAGCTGAAGTTTCCTCGTGAAGAGTCG